>NC_085136.1:5422179-5474182 GCF_035046485.1 Aedes albopictus | reverse complement strand
TGTCGACCCCCTCGTGAAATGGTGCAAAAAGCGTGGGTATTATGATTCCTTGCCTAATTTGATGCTGTTTGAGCAAAACTTTGGGCAACAGTGTTGTTGTTTTCTTCATTTCTGGCAACATAAACAACATAGTTATCCAAAGTTTTGCTCAACCAGCATAAAATTAGGCAAGGAATCATAATACCCACGCTTTTTGCACCATTTCATTGCAGAAACGGATAATTGACCTTCTCACCATACTAAAATTCAGCTCATTACTACAAATCTAGTACTACACCGAACGTGCCCCATTTCTACAGTGCCAATAATTCAGCCCCGCTCACAATATCGGGCGAAAATTGCATGTCAATTTTTCAACACGCCCCAGAATCGTGCCCGTTTGGCAGCACTGGTTGGGCGAAATTTTTCGTGAGCCTTGTCGAACCTTTTGTACAAGTACATTGTACATATTCTCTGCCATTGAGTCGCGAACAAGCGGAATTTCGTGTGCTAAAAGAGAGTGATTATCCTCCAAATGGCATCGTGAAAAAGTGGAAAAAATGCCTCGCATGTGCCGATAAAGTTGTGCAAGTGAAGTGAAACTAGTTTTCCATCGAATATTGGTACGCCTTTCGATCGTTTTGTGGTGAAATTATGCACCGAAGCAAAGTGGAAAAGTGCCTCGAAGTTTTTCCTTGTGCCCCCCTTCGTCTTACGAATATCTGAAGAAGAAAAAAAAGTGGAGTGTTCCACACAAACGCTCGGCCGTCATTGAAGTATAGTGTTGTCTCACGCCACTCTTCTCTGGGCTGTATCGTCATCGCAGCACAGTCATCATCATTGTAGAGTACGCACGGAGGAACAAACACTGCTGTTTGGGAATAACAACAAGAGGAGTCGCAGTCGTCGTCAGTGGAAAAAAGTGCCCCGACCGAAGCCTACACAGAGTAGGCTAGACTGCATAAGCCAGCGGCGGCAGTCATCGGCAACAGCAGCAGCATTGAGCAGTGAAGCACCGGAGGACGGGATCGAAGGTGTGTTTCGACCGGGACGAGTAAGTTGTGGCATTTTTTTTCTTCTCTTTATTTTCTCGTGTGTATCGAAATGGATGCCAGGTGTTCTTGGACAATATTTTTACACTGGTTTTTTTTTTCGGGAGGGCAACGATTCGGTGGTCATAAAGATGTTGCGGTAGCACCAGTTTTTAAACTACTTTTTAGGGGGAATTTGCACTATGCTGCATACAACAATGTTGTAGGCTTGTTGAGCAGTTGCAGTTTCTTCAAGTGAGCCCGTCTCATACAGCCGTAGCGGGTATTCAGAAAGATCATGCTGTGGGTTGCGAGGTTCGATTCCCAGTCGGCTCAGGGAAACACTATAGACACAGTTATATAAATTATAAACAAACTACTAATAAACTGAGATTAAATTATTGAAATTAATAAGTGCTATTAACTCTTTCACACCGAAAATGTGAAAGTTTGAATATCTCAGGTTTATCCACCGAGTTTACGTGTAACTAATAATTACAAATAGAAGACATTTTTAATTATAATTATAGGAAAAACGTTGACCAACAAGTTTTCCCAACATAACATTTTAAAATTAAGTTTCAAAAACGAGTTGTTATGCACAATTGATTCAAACGATTGTCATTCAAAACATCCTTGAGTACGTCATTCACTCATGTTTTGACTGGGTGTTAAAGTTAACATTCTTGGGTAGGAAGTCTCAGGTAGGAAGTAATTCCTACTTCGTTGACGTTTGATGAAAAAGTAGGAAAATTGGGCTCTCTAAACTGGAGCTTAAAAAAATTACAACTCCGCGATTATTAGAAACTGCGTGTTTGGTAGGGATCTGCCAGGGAACTTCCGCAGTACGTTAGATGGCTTCGAACGATCGCTATAGATAGTACAAAAACTGCCGTTCTACGCCAGATTGTCCCATGTTATATGGAAATCCCATATAACATGGGATAATTATGTGTAGAACGGCAGTACAGCAACTTGTTAATTACTTAAGTATATTGTTCCAATAGTACTTTAAAAATGTTTGTTTCCTTGACCTCTCCTAAACTTCTAATGTAACAGGTTTGCGTAATTGATTAAATAAACTATTAAACAATAAGACAAAAAAAATTTAAAAAAAATCTCTAAAAATATTCAATTTTCAAACAAACATAATATTGTGATTTTTTTTTAATCGAAAACAAATAGTTATCTATGCAACGAGATACAAAATGATACTTTTTACAGCACGAGTCGTACATTTATCCAATGCGGCTTGCTCTACTTGTTTTGGTCATGGGCCAAACGCTTCCAGTCGCCCTGAACGCCTATTTATAGGCTATGTTCCATAGCCTGTCCGTCGTCGTCGATTCGAATGCTGTCTGTCGGTCTCCCATTTCCACCGTTCAACAATACCTCGGAATGCTCTCTCCTTTCCATATGGCAGTCAACGCGTTGTTTTATCTATCAGCAAGTTTCCCTCATGGTTGTTGTACATGACGAAAGAAAGCGTCGTGGACAATTTCGTAAAGCCTCCGCATATCATTCTGTTCCATACTCTCTTGCGCCTGAGCAATCATATTTTCGTCATGCTCTCTTTTCTTTTTGCTGTGGGTTTTTGACTAGTCTTGCTTCCCTATATTGCCCTCTGCTCTGCCGAGTCCACGACACCAGCACCTTCTTGTGACAACATTCTTCTTGTATGTCTGGTAATCCTCGTCAAACTTCCCAGTTCCTAGTACGTCTTTGAGCAGTGCATATCATCGCTCGCGCAGCCAAACTTATCGCTTGATTTATCTGTACTCGATGTAAAGCTTATTAACAGGTTATCGTATTGCTAATAAATTGCAATTACAATTACAATAGACTCTGACAGCTATCCACAGCTTCTGGCGATAGTCAGGAACTTTAACGTCTGCTGTATAGCAGGATGTTGAAACGTATCTATCCCCAGTTCCTAGAGTTCGACACAGTTGATAATCAAGCTCGAATCTGACTAACTACTTCTGAGATTGCCCGGAATGAGTCTACGTAGTTTATGGACAGCGCCCTACAAATTGGCGGAAGACATTACAGTCCATCCGGTTCTACCACTTGTAGTTGGGGGTCCTATAACACTATCCCGAATGTACCGTGCAAAGTGGGTACTACTACTGTAATGGCAATCCTTGGCCTGGCAATAGCAAAGTTGACTAATCTCAGGCCATTGTCGTTAGTGACGGAGCAAAGGGCTCTCCGTGCCAATGACTTGACGACAAGCTTGCTCCCAGTTGTTGCTAGGAGAACTGAAATCAGTTGCCGTGTCGAACAGTCGTTGCTGATACGGAGAAAGGCTCTAAGCAGAAAAGAAGTGGTAATGGGTACTGCGCCGTGGTGGTAAGAATGCATTCAATAGCGGCAGCTGGGAAGCCATTGCCACAGCGCTGCACAAAATGCGGCTCCACGACTATCTTTACAAGGTTCTGAAGAGTTACTTTCAGAAAGTCGGTTGGAATACCGGCGGGTGTGCTACATTGTTCCATACTCGGTCCAACGTTGTGAAACATCATGTACGATGGAGTGTTGAGACTAGAGCTACCAGGAGGAGTCGATATTGTCGGCTTCACGGATGACGTCATCCTTACGACAACCTGTAAGACCCTGGAAGAAGTAAAGGCTTATCCCAAATGTGTCGGTATGGATGCCCAGAAAACACGGAGAGATGAACTTCTACATAAACACATTTCCGGACAGATCATGGATGCTTCTGACAGTATTTGTATCGATTCAGTCGCACAGAGTTCAAATTTTGCCCGACATATCCAAACAACCGGTTGTACCGAGCACGGATTTCGTTTTTAGCGGAGAAACTGTACCTCTGTCCGATAAAGTCGTCAACCTTGGCATCCTAATGGACAGTAATATGACCTGGACCCAACAAGTCAACCGCGTGACATAGAAGGCATTCAACATCTTGAGAACATTCCGTCGGTTCTCGCCGGTTCTCTCCATAGCTACACGGCGGAAGCTTGTCCAGGCCGTGATCATGCCGGTTTTTACCTATGAGGACATAGTTTACTATCCCGGAATCTCTCAAGCACTAGAAGAGCAGCTTCACCGATGTTTCAAATCTGCGGTGCGGTTCGTTTATGACCTTCGACGGCGGGAAACAACAGCCCGGGTTAGGAACAGCATTCTCGGGTATGATTTGCCTACTAACTATCATCTTCGAACATGCTGCTTCATGCGACCCGTTCCGGTCGGGAAAATTTTCCGACTCCCTGGGCATAATGTATCATTGTACTTGACTCACAATATACTAATTCATGCAATGGCAGGCAAAGAAAACCCTTCAATTAATAACTTTGGAAGTGCTCAAAGAACACTAAGTTGAAGCGAAGCAGGCCAAGTCTCAGTGGGGACGTAGAGCCACAAAGAAGAAGTAGCAACTAAAAAGTTATCGTTTACAATAAAACAACAAATTACAAATTAAATTAAATTGAAATAACGAGGAGGCACCGGAGCATGTGATATTCGACTGTTCGCGATTGGTAGAAATACATACTAGTAAGCGCTACTGGAACCTGAGCCAACATCGAAGCTACAATGTGTCAGGACGAAAGAGTACAGAATGGTGAACAGAGTGGTCTCGCAGATCATGTCATCGCTCCAGCAGAGATGGCGTGAAGATCCTTTGGTCTTGGTCGCGATCGGAGTAGACTTGATCCATCGAGGGGATCTTGACCGAGTAGTCCGTTGCGTAGTACCGGTTCTAGGTCGTCGGAGCGCTGGAAGACGGCCTCCAACCGGAATAGCAAAACCAACCTCGGCAAAGCCGAAAGCCGAAAGGCTCAGCAATAGCATAGGTTTAACAAATTGGGATTGATGCACAACACATAACACCTCCCCTCCAAAGTAATTGGTGGTGCCGGATGGCGAAAACTTCCCCGACCGATCGATGGAAGCAGATTCTGCCGGGTTAGCCACCTGGTGATCCATTGCGGCTATCCGAGTAACTAATCAACAACTGTTGAGGCAGTCGAATCAGGGGTTTCCGTTTACCTCTGTAGAATGCTAAGAAGCTATATCCAGAACTGGATGCTGGTCTACTAAACGCGTGAAGGACACGGAAGCGGTTTGCGTCGTAGTGGGTAATGGTTCCCATAAAAATTGAATTGGAAGATAGGTTGCTCTTTGCTTAGCATCCCGAGCAGGCGAAAATAGCTGAAGAATACCAAACTCAGGTATGGAAAACCGAATACCTACAACCTGAATGAGGTATTAAGATGCCCTGCATAAGAGGTAAAATACCTAAAATAATAACTGGTGTGTGTTCTGTGCATAACACGTGAATAATGACATCAGTTATGGCAATACCTAAATAATAATCGACTATTTTTTCATATAAATAGTGATGTTTCCATAATTGTATAATACCTCAAGCAGTCCTTAACACCAAACCAATAACTCGTTGAAGTGTTTTATGAATACCTTCGAAATACCAAAGTTATTTTCAAAACCTGGGTAACCGACCAATATCTTGTCTATGTATGATACCTGACTTTGGTATACTGCAGTTCTGGAGCAACATTTGAAAAGGGCTCAAGAGGTCTTTTGTCTTTTTTCGAAAAAGCTCCGCAGGGCCTAACATCAACCCGCCCACGCAAATAAACACCGTTATCCGAATGATCGATGTTTGATCTATCTGATAACGGCCTTAGTTTGTGTGCATAAGCTGCTGGGGCTAAGAAGCGACGTGTGAAGTCGTTGTTTACCAATGCTTGTATGTCCTTTTCAAATGTTGCTCCAGAGTTATGTGTCAGTTATTTGTTTCTGCTCGGGATTTGTAAGGCCAAAGTGCTATTGGCGATCCTGGAGCCTGTAGTACACAGGGTCAAATATTTGACAAGGAAAGAACTCAAGAAACAACATCAGTTTGACACTAATGAGAATTCTATCGAGTCAAACAACATGTTTGAGCATTGGTTTCTTTTTGGACAAACAGTTGGCCCTGTGTACTAGTAGCTTAAGCAGCGTACAGGAGAACGGCGTGAAGTGGTGAAGAATAAACTACGATTTCGCAAACCCAGCATTTTGAAAGTAGACAAAGTCGGACGGATAATGTGGACATGACATGCTGCAAGAATGCCAGATAGCAATATTTCTCCATAATACATGGTTCGTGGCTGCCGTTCTTCATTCTCGGTCACGCCCGATTCTCGCCAAGTCGTGCTCCACCTGATAAAATGTAGTTATTTTTATCGGAAGTGTTTTAAAAGAATCTAATGAAAGTTTCATGACCAAAGCAGGTTGAAAATTTACGAAAAATAATGTTTTTAACAAAAAAAATAAAGCAAATCATCAAAAAATCACGTATTTAAGTATTGTTTTGATGAAATATGATGGTTTCATTTGCATAAATCATAGCGTTAACTACTATTACGTCTTCTAATAGCTCCCAATATCTTCTAGACTGTATGTATTCTGGCTGAAATAACATACATTGGACAGCTCATATTTCGAGAAATGGCACCGAAAGTATTCAAATTTCTAGCATGAACTATTTGTTTCATAATTTAGACATTCTTTTCAAGTAAATCATGTTTGAAATGAATGTGGTTCACAACAAATACTCATTTATAATATATTTCTTCAGATTGAATGAAATAAGCAAATTGTTTGACCATATCTTGCATTTTTGTATGAGTATCTGCTTTTAAATAAACAGGGTACAAAAATTCTGACACTTCTTGCAGTTCTTTCACTTATCAGTCTTCTAACTCATTTGGTAATGCTAGTATCAAAGAGGTATACTCCACAGGCATTAGGACACGTCTTTATTTCAATGCAGAACTATTTATTTTAGCTCCAGTTAGCCTAATGGTTAAGGCTATGGATCGCCAATCCGGAGACGGCGGGTTCGATTCCCGTTCCGGTCGGGGAAATTTTCTCGACTCCCTGGGCATAGTGTATCATTGTACTTGCCTCACAATATACAAATTCATGCGATGGCAGGCAAAGAAAGCCCTTCAATTAATAACTGTGGAAGTGCTCAAAGAACACTAAGTTGAAGCGAGGCAGGCCAAGTCCCAGTGGGGACGTCGAGCCATAAAGAAGAAGAAACTACATAAAATCTCAATTTGGTAACATTTACAATATTATGATATATTTATATGAGATGCATGCAAAATTAATATGGCAACACTTCCAAAAACGATCTAATTCATGATTTACAAGTCGATTTATAATGCAAGTCACCATACAAAATGATTTTGATGGATATTTTTCGAAATTTGTTAGTTTTTTATAATGGAATTCTAAAAATTGTACAATTCGGCTAAACGAATGTCTAGGCAAAAAATGACATTTGAAGGATTTTTACCCTTGTTTTTGTTTCAGTGTATATGTAAGTGTGATGTACCACATTTTTATAAAACAGTACTAGATATACTATCACTACGATAAAAAAGTGTTATCATAAAATCTTTTGTATGAGTTTCCTGACACTTTTTTGAATTTTTTTGGCCTCGGCTAAACGAATGTTCACCACTGAAGTCGATGAACAAGTGATGCGTTGGGACCTGGTATTCACGGCATTTCTGGAGGATTTGCCGTACAGTGAAGATCTGGTCCGTTGTCGACCGGCCGTCGATGAAGCCAGCTTGATGACTTCCCATGAATCCATTCGTTTTAGGTGAGATTACCTCTTCCTTCCACTCTTCCGGTAGCTGTTCGGTTTCCCAGATCCTGACTATCAGCCGGTGCAGACAGGTGGTCAACTTTTCTAGGCCCGTCTTGCTGAGTTCAGCTGCGATACCATGTTTACCAGCTGCTTTGTTGGATTTTAAGCTCTTAGTCTCAGTTGATAACTATGAGATTGCTCATATAACACCAAGTAGAACACTAATGAGCTTAGAATCCACATGTGACCAAGGTAACGCCAGAAGTAAATTGTATTGCTTTATCGCTCTAGTAGCAGAAGTTTAAATGTTAAAAAAAATAACCTGTCACTGGCATTACAATAGAACAGGTACCTTTAAACCACATTAACCCGATGCCCCCACAAGCATTAATGGTAACAGTATATATTCGTCAAAGAAAAAAAAAACGGCCCCGCGAGACCTTTTCCCACTGAGCCGTAGAGAGCCTCATCAAAAGTTCGATTTGGTCGCAGTCATTACCATCCTCTTCTGTCACACGATGATGTGCATCGGCGCGCATGATGAAGGAAAATAAGCGGTACTCATCATCTTCCTTTACAACCATCATTCATCAAACGGCCGGCCAACTTGCCAACCACCCGCCCGATCGACCTCTGAACAGTTGCGGCGGCCGCGAGTCGCGCAGCCAGGGTTAGTTGCTGATCTGTACGGGGGACGGGGCGGGTTTAGGCTCCTCTGCGTTCGGTGCGCCATGCTGCCGCGATGGCAGACGCAGACCCGCCATAGTCGAGAAAGGCTTCTTTAATTTACCCACAAAAATAAGCGTGAAAGAGATTCCGATATTCTTTCGCTTCATTCGCCGTTTGTGCTTCCCCCGCAGCACATACCACCCCACCCCCGACACTTGTTCGTGGTGCCCATGCATCAGTTCCGCATTAATAGGGGCTGAAGATAGGCACAGGGTGTTGGGAAAGAAGTCGTACGGGGCTCTTAAATCTACAAATAAGGTAAATTTAGTAATTGGAGACTTGTTTTGATTTATTTCGTTCCATAAGAACTTCATAGCAAGTTTCTTTAAAACTCGTTTATGGACTTCTGCACGAATTTATGCTGGCCTGATTACTCTCACAGAAAATTTGACGTTCCAGGAAATCCATCGGAAAATCAACCTGGATGTCACCGTTTCTTTTAGATTTTCAACATTTTTATTTTTGGATTTTCAATAGAACTCCTACCAGAAATCCCTCCATATGAATTCTTCAGAAATTAATGCATGGGTTCTTCCAAAAGTTCCTGCAGATTTTCCTCCCAGGTTTTCTGCTGAGATTCCACCAGGATTTTTTTTTAGTTTAAACACCTCCTGGAATTTAACCGGAATTTCTTTCAATATTCCACCCGAAGATCGTTCCGAGATCACTTCAAGAATTCCTATAGGATTTCCTTCAGGAATTCCTTTTTGGGTTATTCTAGGAGTTCTTTCAGGGATTTCTCCAGGAATTCATTCTATGATTCATTCGGGAGCTCGGTCAGTGATTCTTCCAGGATCTTCTTCTGACTGAAGTAACACGAGGAGTGGCATCTGGGATCCCTTCAGTAATTTCACTCGAGATATCTTCCGTTTTTTCAGATATTTTTTTTTTTAATTTCTTCATTTATTTTCTCCATAATTCCTCCAGGAAGTTCTTACGAAATTTCTGCAAGAGTTTCTTATGGAATTCTCATTGATTTTTCTGGAATTTCTCAGGAAGTTTATTCAGAAGTTTTCTCAGATTTTCCTCATGGAAATCCTCCAGAAGTTTATTTTTAAATTCTTTAGGGACATATTCCAAGACTTACATCTAGAATTATCGCAAAAGGTTTCTATAAAACTTCATTTCCTCGAGGAATTCCTTCAACAACCTAATTATATGGAATTCCTACAGGAGTTCTATGTGTTTTCTCTAAAAGTTTCCCTTCCAGAAAAAAAACTGAGACAACTGAGGAACCGGAGGAATCTCAGAAGAAAATTGTTAAGGAATCCCAGAAATAACCCTTAAGCAACACCTGGAGAAGAATCCCAGATGGAACTTCTGAAAAAAATCTTAATAAACTGTTGAAAGAATCTCTGAAAGAGCTCCAGCAGCAGGTCTGGATAAATAGCTGTTTTCACACAGGAGGTATTTCTGGAGGAACGCCAATAAGAATTCCTGAAAAAAAAACCAGAAGCTCAAGGTCACACTCAGAATAAAACCGTGCTAAGAAGAAGAAATCCCAAAAGGAACTATAAATACATCTCAGAAGGAACTTCTGAAGGAATCACTGAGAGAATTCTGTCGAATCTAAGAATGAATTTCTGGAGAAAGCTCAAAAAGTGTTGAATGAAATTCCTGGAATAATTTCGGAAAGGATTTCTGCGGTAATCTCAGAATGAATACCTGAGTAAATCCCGTGAGGTATACCGGTAGGAATTACTGAAGGAATCCTGAAAAAAAAAAACACCTGGGGAGCTTATAGAGAAATGAACTTGTAGAGAAAACGCAGTATAAATCCCGGTTGAAATTCCTGTAGGACACTTATGAAAGTATATAAGATGAAAACCCTGGAGGAAACCATTAAGGTATTCCTGGGGGGAACCCATGAATATCTTCTGGATGAACCTAAGAAGGAACCCCTAAAGGAATCTCAGAGGAACTTGTGGAAAAATATTCGAAGATGGAATCCTCAGAAGAATGAATTTTGCAGAAACTCCTGAAGGGATCCCAGAAAGAAGAATTCTTGTAAGGAGAAATTCCACAGGAAACTCCTGTAGAAACCAATCTTAGATGAAGGAGAAATCCAATAACGAACTGCTGAAAACTATAAGAAGAAACTCGTGCATGGTTCATCTTAGGAAGATGTTTCATGGTGATTTTTTATTCAAATGTTAGATTTGAATTGGTCGAATTTGCTTAGGATTGACAGTAAGCATCTCAAAAAGTAAGTTTTAAAAAGCGTTATTACGATGATCACGTAGTCTAAAAAACTAGTTGAATTAAATTGAGTAAAATAATGCCAGCGCCGCGAGTGGTCAATTGACCAACTACCGAAAAATTGAATCAACCGTTGAAAAGGTGATCGATGAGAAGCGGCCTGTTTCTCTGTGGTTCCACTTCTCTATCGAGGTTCTCATTTGTACAAAAATAAAATTCGTGTTGAACAAAAAAAGTGGCTATTTTAGGTTAAAAAGTTAAATTGTTATTTATGCAACAAGTTGCAAAATGATGATTTTTTCAGCACGAGTCATACATTTATCCAACGAGGCTTGCCGAGTTGGATAAATACGACGAGTGCTGAAAAAATCGAGTTTTGCAACGAGTTGCATACAACATTTTTTGCAATTATAAAAAAATACCCTTCAGTACGATCATTTCTGACTGCCACACATGCCTCAAGAGAGAAACCACGTGCAAGCATCCATGCGCACAAACCCCTTTTCAATCAGGTAGGCTGTGTTCATAAGTATCACAAGTACTCGGAGTTGCGTCAAAAAACAAGCGTTGTTCGCTACTGCTGGTTGTCATTCTACGTCTGTTTGGCTGACCAAATCAGAATTGGAATCACTTGTAATCAGATTTGGTCTGCCAAATCGACATAGAAGCAGACTTCGAATCGATATTAAACTATGGAAGGCCATTAGTGTTTTGGAAAATCCTGTGAAAAGTGTAACCTTGCAAAAGTGCCGAAAAGTACTACTTTTCGGCACCCTTAAAGGTGCTGGAAAGTACTACTTTTCGACACTCTTGATCTAGTAAAGAAAAGTAGGCCTTTTTGGCATACTTTCGACAATTGAAAAGTCCAATCTTATTGCACGTAATTGCAAAAAAGTATTTTTTAAGTCAACTTCTTCTTTTTTATGGCTCTACGTCCCCATTGGGACTTGGCCTGCCTCGCTTCAATTTAGTGTTCTTTGAGAACTTCCACAGTTATTAATTGAAGGGCTTTCTTTGCCTGCCATTGCATGAATTTGTGCATTGTGAGGCAAGGACAATGATACACTATGCCCAGGGAGTCGAGAAAATTTTCTCAATCAGAACGGGAATCGAACCCGCCGTCTCCGGATTGGCGATCCATAGCCTTAACCACTAGGTTAACTGGAGACCCAAGTCAACTATGCATTTATTTATGAAAAGGGAACCGTTCATTATCTTCGCCGTTTTTCAACATACTCTCATCTATAGGACTCTACTTCACTGCCTCCACTCACATAACAGTCCCATATTTGTTGGGTTTCCTATTTATATGGGACTGTTATGCGAATGGGGGCAGTTCAGGTCTGGGCTCTTTCTAAGTTGATGACTAAACTTAATAAAAATTCTTGCAAGGACTTGGCCAGGTGTGTGGCACTGAGTGGGTCCATGAACTGTAGATAGTGACGAAATCAGCAATGTCAATGGATATATTCAACTTTGCAACTCCATCCAAGATTTGTGGCAAGTGTTCTGGTATGTAGAGCGACATGGAAAATGAAGGGCAAATTTTACCATTAAAATAAAATGTTTGAATGGCAAAATTTGCCATTAGTTTTTTTTCAATAATAGTCAAAACAACAAAAGTAATAACCTAATTTCTATAGCATAACAACTAAAGAATAACGAGAATAACTGATTTTGCCATTGTAATAACCAAATAAAGGCAAAAAGGAACTCAAAATAATAACTGTTGCGACGGGGTTTCGCCTTATGAAATAAGTAGTGAAACTGGCAACACTGAAAATAATGTTTCGAAGGAGATAATTAGTAATCTAAATCTGAATAATAGATTGAGTGAAGAAAGTGCGCAAGGCGTAATTTGTGTTGGGAAGCTGTTCTTCAGGAATTATATAAAATACTAGGATGTAAGTTTGTAAATAGTAATTAGTTGTAGTTTATAATTAAAACAAGTATATTCCAGCATTGATGCTGATCGAAAAGGATCTGCTGTCAATAAGTGTTTTATTCTGGAGAAAACTGTCCCAACAAAAACACATTTTAATATGATGGTAAATTGTGTTATTGTTTTAATATTGGGTTTCTCATTATTGTTTAGACTTCTGTGATAATTTGAAAGTCCACTGAATTATCATTTTCCAGCGACATTTCACACTAATCAAACTTATTTTGCTTACCTGTTGTGCATCCGACGACCCTGCAATGAATTCAAGTGAACTTGCCTAACGTATCCTTAAAACTTCTATAACTTACTAAAAGTACTGGAATGTTCTGGAGCACTAATTTTTTTTAATTTTCCACAACTTCCCGAAAGGAACGAACGTTTTGCAGTAATTCTTCATTCAATTCTTCAATTTCTATTGCGAAAATCGAACCAGTCACTCTCAGCATGGTTTTGCCAAATACCCGCGAGTTACTGCTTCGGCCATATGAACCCCAAACATTTATTTACGGTAGCTTCGGCAGCATCCATTTATTACGTAACGCTGAAATCGACACTTTTTGAACCCCCTCCCCCCTGCGTATCGCTTTTTTATATGAAAACCCTAAAATTTTTGTATGGGCCGTAACGCTCGGTCAGACTCCCCCTCCCCCTAGAGCGTTACGTAATTTATGGACAACGCCTTCCCAGTTTCGGAGAAGCTTCTTGAAGTTTCTTTCCATTTCAGAGATTAGAACACTATAACAGGCATTTACGAGTCAAATGTGTGTACTTGGAAGTATACCTTCTGGCGCTTGCGATTTTTAGAATATTATTTCATTCAATGGACAAGAACCCTATAACAGTCGTTGACAATCACAAAGCGGATACATGATAGTATACCTTTTGGCGCTTCTGATGAGTACAACGCTGAGTGAAATGTTTCGCAGTGATACGATGGTTTCAGAGGAAGCTTCTGGAAATTGTTATTCCAGATGTTTAAGAATCTCTTTAATGGATGAAAATGTTGTAAATTTATTTCAAGGAGATCGTTTTAGAGATGTATGAAATAAATTCCGGAGTTGTCTATCCTTCCGTCACGCTTGGCAAAGTTTCGCTGAAATATTCCACGTATCGTGGAATGGTGGGGACACCATTGTATGATCTAGCGAAATAATAAAGAGAAGAAAAAGCAAAGAAAGACTGTGATGTAATATTCGAAAGGTTTCTATTTCAAATATGAAGAAATTTCTTAAACTGTCGCATTATTGCAACGTTTCATTGTTTCATTTCTGTATTTTTGCATTGCTGCATCAATTGATTCCAGTAGAAATATCTAGAAGTTTATTTCATTCCATGAATTAGAACCCTACAACAGTCATATACTAACCAAGGTTGGATACATAATAGTATACCTTCAGGCGTTTTCCAAAGAGATGCATCATGCTGAGTGAAATATTTCACACACATATGTATTGATGCATTAGCCTTCGAGGAAGCTTCTAGAGATTTCCTTTCAGGACATTCGGATTGTTTTGATTGGATAAAAAACTACTTGTATTTGGGAACGTGGTTAGCCACGTTGGGTCTGCTAGTCATATATATAATAGCCCTGTTTGTCTGTCCGGTGACTAGCGAACCAGACACAGCACGCGGGGAAATTCTCGGAGCGAAGTTGGCTGGTGATCTCCACGAAACGTCAAAATTTAAAAACAAACAGTCCTCAAGTTAGTACCTTTACTGCTTGCAAAAAACGCGTTACTCAGAAGTTAAAAGTTTCTGTTTAGTTTTTGTTGAGTGACATAGTGCTCCTAACCATCCAGTGCCATTGATTTGTGGAATAAATACGTCAATGACATGGGTTTAGATAGCATGAGGACTGACTCCAACGATTGTGGCATCAATTAAGCACTTCATAATATCGATGCACTTCTGAAGCAGCATGGATCATCGCGTCTACAACTTGGTCTGCTAATACCAACTGGAACCTCACCAGCCGTACCACAGCAGTATGATGCTGCAACAGAGGCACGTAGGGGACCAAATATCCATGCTCAACGAGAATCAGTCGGAAGCGTTCAACAAAATCATTGCTGCGGTAGAAGACGAGCACATTCAACAGCAATGCTTCTACGCTGATGGCCCAGGCGGTTCTGGAAAAACATTTCTCTATACAACATTGATGGCATTCGTCAGATTTAAGTAATTATTGAGACCTTGCTTAGTGTATTGTTAGTGTGTAGCTGGTAGACGTATTATTAAGCAAGACCACGATGCAGGTGCCTAATTTCGATTCCCGGTTGGTGCTGGAACTTTTCAGGTTGAAAAGTTTCTTCACTTCCCTGGGCATTAAGTGTCATCATGCTTGCTCCACTAAAAATAAGAAGAAAGAAATTATCGGTTTTTCCCGTAACCAGTAGAGTGGTAATGTAACTGTAATTGTTTATGCTTACAGGTGCTGGAAAAGTTGTTTTGCCATTTGCAACGACTGGAATTGCAGCAACACTTTTGGCAGGTGGTAGAACGGTTCATAGTGGTTTCAAGCTCCCCGTTCCACTTTTGGACATATCCGTTTCTTCGATGAGATTAACATCCCATGAAGCTGCTGCTATTCGCGCAGCATCACTCATCATAATTGATGAAATCACGATGTTGTCAAAGTATGGACTGAATTGCATAGACCGACTGTTACGAGACATAATGCAAAATCAGCAACCATTTGGTGGAAAAGTTTTTGTAGTTGATGGAGATTTCCGCCAAACTTTGCCTGTTATCTTCAGAGGAACTCGATCTGATGTTTTTGAGTGTTGCATCAAGTCCAGCTCGCTATGGAAACACTTCCTACAGTTAAAATTGATAATCAACACGCGATGTAAGGGGCTGAATGCTCACAATGAATGGCTCCTTCAGGTTGGATCTGGAAACATTCCTCAAGTTCCAAGTTTGAATGATGAGAATGTGCTCGAGATACCTCAACACATGGTAGCGACTGAGGATTTAATAAAATGTGTGTTTGGATCTGATGTTCAAGATTTGTCAAAAAGCTTCATCGTGGCTCCGACAAATTCGCATCCGCTGGCGATGAACCGGAAAATCATTGACATGATAAATGGAGAACGAACGGTTTATTATAGTGCAGATTCTGTTGTTACGGAGGACCTAAGCTATGCCACGAGGTATCCTCCTGGATTCCTTCATGAACAAACGCCATCTGGAATGCCTCCGCATACCCTGGTACTGAAGAAGGGAGTGATCGTCATGCTGTTACGAAACTTGAATCCGTGAAAATGGCTTTGCAATGGATCAAAAATGGTTATTGAGCAGCTCGATAGAAGCACAATTACTGCGAGAATTATCTCGGAGTGTAATCGCGGAGATGTTGTGATGATGCCAAGAATACATTTGGTTCCAAGTGATTCTACATTGCCGTTTATTCTACGTCGACGGCAATTTCCAATCATACCAGCACATGCTATTACGATCAATAAATCGCAAGGTCGCATGGACAGACATTTGATCATGTCGGAATTGATCTTCAGTCAACCGTATTTTCGCATGGACAACTATGCGTTGCTTTGTCACGATCTCGGAACCCTAATCAGGTAAAAGTTAACATCGAACCTAATCCACAGCAAGGAGACCTATTGAGGGATGGTCGTCAGTTTACACGCAATGTGGTCTTCACCGAAGTTTTTCAGATGTAAATATAAGCTGCATTGAATTCACCGAATAAAAAACTCTATTCAAAACGTAGAAATATGTAATGCTTTACTTATTTAAAATCTACAAGCGTGAATAATACATGAACCATTAATATTAAAAAAAAAAACACTAGACACGGGCGCTACTGCGTCCACAAATAAACTAGTTATTAATAATAACCTATAATAACATTCGCTCTACCCGGGTTATGTTATTATACTGTTCAATATTAGGGTATGTTTACCAATAGTGGAACCCTTCCTTAGTAGCCAAAATTTGGTATGATTGTAAAAGTATTATGATATCCTAATTGAATTGTCTTTTAGCAATGGTTTCACAACAAGTTCTACATCTTTCTGCACATTGCACACAAAATTCGAACGAAAACACCTTATAGGCATTATCCCCGCGGGGTCCACTATTGGGTTATTGGGGCCCACTATTGGGTAGATCGTATTCTCTTACCATGTTAAATCGGGAGCAATACCGTCTACCCTCGTTGGTTTGACCTCATCTAATCTGAACACTTTTTAATTTGACCCCCTCTAATCTGCACATCGTTCGAACTAAAAATGGTTCAAACGTCATTCTGATCATGGAACGGGGTGAAACGGGACGCAGAATCAAAACAAAACAGCAAAAAGTGTTACCATCAGTGTGTTTTTCGATGCTCACAGGGTTACTAGAAGTTCAAATTAAAAAATTAACCCCGATGGTTTGCATGAGGTGTCGTTCAAACCAACGGGGGTAGACGGTAGCGAATCCCCTTAGATTTAACCAATAGTGGAGATCACCGACTTGTTAACATTTTCAGCCTAGTTTCACCACATGGAACTGCTGTCTAGGAACATGAGTCATACACACCAAAAATTTTGAAATGCTTCCAGCACGCAAAAAATTAGCAAAAGAAATTGCTGAATTTCAGCACAACTTTTCTGATCAACTGTCAAAATTGCTGGATGGTTCAGCAAGTTGAGAAATAATTGCTGATACTCAGTTATTTGTATTGCTGAATGCAATCAGCACGCAAAAAATCAGCAAAGTTGGCTGATTACCAGCAAAAATATTTTGCAGTGTAGTCTCCCTGTAAAAGCATATTTGAGCGAGAAATTTGAGAATAATTGCTAGGGATCCACTAATAGGTTAAGGGTCCACCACAGAGAAACAGACGTAACAAATTATATCAAAAACCATCGTCACGAAATCGTAATCGCCCAATACTAATCATGCCGTGTTTGGACAAGTTACCACTAGATGGCGATAGTGAGCAAACGTCAAACAGGAGCAAAAACGATACCAGCGCCGTGATTGGTCAATTGACCAACTACCAAATATTTGAATCAACCGTTAAAAAGATAATCGATGGGAAGCGAGTGGAGTGTGACGTATGTTTCTCTGTGGTTTCAGTATTGGCTAAAATATCCTAACTTGCCAATTACAAGTTAAACAATGATAGAATGTTTTGTTATTTATGTGTCATCCTGAGCTATTCATTGCAAATTTAGATATAGTGACAAAATATGTTATTCTTTAGTCACCTTTAGTTATTGGTTTGTTATTCACCTCTACCCGGGTATTCATGCTATGCTAAATCGTTTTTTATTCTTCATTCGGCCGGTAGCAACTTGAATTTTGGCAATTTAGAAATCCACAGAACGGATATTTCTGCTGCACTGTAGGTAGGTACCTAGCTCAGCTTCGATTCAGCTTTTACCTCACAGTGTGGCTGCTGGCTCTGTCGCTCGACAACAGTGCAATCGGCTTTGGCTCTGACCGTTCAATTCATACCACCTGTGAGATGGTGTGTCTTTCCTTCCTTTTGCTTGCTTGTGCTGTTGTTGCGCACGAACGGAGAACAGTGCATGGTCACCGCCCAAAAAGGTGCATTGGGCATGGGAAAGCATATATAGTTTGGAGCGAATAGCAGCGACGAATGGCCATGAGAATTGGGTAGGCACGTACATTGTCAGCAATGCCCATACTGACTGGTTCCACGAAATGCGATGATAAAACACATCAGAAGATCTAACCTGATAGCAGTCGAAGAATTTGGTTTACACTTGCCATTCTATAACAACCAGGTTTGTAAACATGAAAGAATGCTTTGGTGGCCCAGTTTTGTATGTAAAAATTAACTTAAAAGTTTTCCTAAAGATAGTTTAGGAAAGGGCGTTTAAGGGTAATCATCTCTAATTCGGTGAGTTCGTTCCAAATAATTTTTACTACTATCTCTAACATTCTATATATTTATGGAAAACATTGCCCTTTCTAAACTTTTCTGTCAATGCTGATGCTGGGTTATTGTGCCTGGATGCTATTAGACCAGATTTTCTCCAATCATATTTTGGAAATTGTCTATCACCTTTGTAATTAATATCAGGTTTGACAGATATGTTTGGCAATCGAATAACCAAATTTACTATGTCATAGTTTGGTTAATTATATTTAATATTTTGGCCTGAGCTACCACAATGCACGTTTACCATAAGCTGAATCTAACTGTACATCATTATAATCAGATTGGATATATCAGCATGCGAGTTATTGAGTTGAATCGCTTAGGCATTCGATCGTGAGTCCAAATAAAGCCTCGTCTCTTCCGTCGAATCGAGAGGCATTTCCAACCCGATAGAAATATGCGCCGAATCGAGTCAAGTCGTCGGCTGCAGTATGGCTGAAAAAGCAACTGTCCATCGTCGGGCGGCAGCGGGCGTTGTGCTGTGCTGCGCTGCCGATCCGATGTTATTCCGAAACAAGAAGGTGGCCATAAAAATTACCCAATGCCTTCTTCCAATGGCAGGCAAAATCCTCCACCACAACACAACCCGACACGGCGCCCAATTTCGATCCACTATAATTGTCTTCTTTCTGCTTTTTTCGTTGCTTCTCTGCTTTTTATATCCATTTCAGTTTCTGCTGCTGCTGCTGCTGCTATAGTTGTTGTTTTTGTCGGTATTATTGTTGTTGGGTTCGGTAGTCGCCTTTTCTGATGGTGTGTACAGTGTACACATACCCACAGGCCCCCGTCACAGTGTGCCAAATTGGGTCATTTCATTGTCGCCTCCCCTAATCGCAACTTATCGAAAACTTCAAGCACATTCTACAACTTCGTAGTTGAGAATAGAAGACACGAGCATTGTCAATATTTCGAGACATTAAACTTCACAGACTTTCGCTGAAAATAATATATTATGAAATTACCCTGATTTGAACCACTGTGGGCCAGCCAGCCAGCCGGCCCGCGTGCAGTGTGTTGTGTAGGTATTTGACCAAACGGCACACACAGATCGACGGTGAAGACCATTCTCATCCTTCATCAGTCCGTCTTTTCTTCTAGTTTTTGCTTTGACTCGGGTATTCTACAATCTGGCCGGTGCCGTAGAAAGGGGTTTTGAAGATTGGTTTTACTAAAAGGGTGAGGCCATTCGGGCAGGTTATTCTATTTCGAGCACTTTACACTATAGGTCAGTTAAGCTTGATACTATACGTATCTCACCGTGAAGAAACATTTCAGTACGATTAGTATTACAACATGTCCAAATGGTCCCACAACTTTAGATCTTTGAAAAATTACTAGCGAGAAATTTGCTTGATTCCTAGTATAGTAGGGTAGAGTTAATCAGAGAGTTTGAAAAGCGTTCGTATTTAACTAAGGTCCATCAAAGTTATACAGTGAGATATACTGCCATTCTGAGTATAATTCCTGTTGAAAACCGAAGCAATCGTGCACCCCATGTAGCAACCCCGCTACGCCCCTGACAACCGTAACATGGAGTGAAGCGATACATAGCAACTAGGGTTGTTACAAAATTTTCTCATTCCTAATCGAACCACCAATTAGCTAAGACGTGTTCTTTAATAAACGTTATTGTTCCTGTTCAACCCGCCTTGTTCTTCGTCTCCAAACCTCTGCGACATCAACAGGTTATGGGTGACCAACGTAAGGAAGCTGCGGTGCACGGAATTCAACAGTTTGCCGGAAGAGGCTACGACGTCTGGCAGTTCCGTGCCCAAACCTATTTGGAGTCGGCGAACGTATGGGACGCTATCGTGAAGGATGCACCGGCCATAGCTGCTGAAGCGGCCAAGTTCCACGAAATGGATAGGAAGGCCAAAGCGATATTGGTGGGCTTCGTAGCGGATGAGTACCTAGGCTGCATTCGGGACAAAGGCACGGCGAAGGCAATGTGGAAAAGTCTCGAGGACACTTTCGCGAAGAAGTCAGCAGGTAGGCAGACCCTAATTAGGAAGCAAATAGCAAGATTGCATCTCAAGGACGGCGCCTCGGTGCGGGCGCATTTGCTGCAGTTCGAAGATTTAATCCGTCAGTTGCGAATGGCCGGATCGAAGCTTGAAGAGAGCGATGTTTGCTCGTCTCTGGCGCTAACACTTCCGGAGTCATACGATGCACTGGTGACGGCGCTCGAAAATCTACCGGAGAACGAACTCACCTACGAAGTTATGAAAACCCGTCTGATCGATGAAGAATCCAAGCGGAACGAGCGAAGCTACACCGTAGGGGACAAACCGGCGGCGTTCGTTGGAGAAAACCAGAAGAACGGTAACCGATTCAACGGGAAGTGCCACGCCTGCGGAAAAAGAGGTCATATGAAGAAAGATTGCAAGAAAGCGAAACGGAACGCAAACGAGGCAAGTTCTTCAAGACCGGTTGTATTCATGGCGGATCGGAATGGTTCGAAGCGAGACAGTGTCGGGAAGATCGTGTTCAAGTTGGACTCTGGATCGAGTGACCATCTCGTAAACTCGAAATCGTTTTTCGCATCACTGAAGCCAGCTCCCCAGACGGTTATCATCAACGTCGCTAAGGATGGACAATTTCTAGAAGCCCGGCAGGTTGGGGTCATTGCAGGATCAAGTAACCTTGGAGTCCCGTTGCAAGTCAAGGACGTCTTGTACGTACCAAGCCTCCGGGACAATCTGATGTCGGTTAAGAAGTTAGCGAAGGCAGGTATCGAAGTCGTGTTCAACAGCAAGTTGGCAACGTTGAAGCTCAATGGAAAACCTATTGCGACGGCCTATCTACGAGGAAATCTGTACGAGCTTGAAATTGAAGTCCCGGAGAAATCAGCGAACCTGTGCAGTTCGGACGTAACAAATCTGTGGCACCGGCGACTAGGTCACTTGTGTGAAAACGGAATGAAAACGATGGTGCGAGAAGATTTGGCCAAGGGACTGAACTTCAAACCCGAGAAGCTCAAGTTTTGTGACGCCTGTGTTCAAGGTAAGATGTGTCGAGAACCATTTGACGGAACGCGAGAACGAGCAACGAGACCCCTCGGAAGAATCCATTCGGATGTCTGTGGACCGATAGAGCCTGCGTCCTGGGATGGCTGCCGCTATTTTGTCAGCTTCATCGACGACTATTCACACTTTGCGATGGTGTTCCTCCTGAAGAAAAAGTCGCAAGTTTTTGAAAAATTTCAAGAATACGAGGCGATGGTGACGGCCATGTTCGGGAAATCGATATCGAAGTTGACCGTCGATCAGGGACGTGAATACTGCTCCGGGAACCAGATGAAGTTTTATAAGGCAAAAGGTATCCAAATAGAGGCGACGGTGGCGTACTCCCCCCAGCAAAACGGGGTGGCGGAGCGGTTCAACCGAACCTTGGTGGAGAAAGTCCGGACCATGCTCATCGACTCGAAGATGCCCAAAGCAATGTGGGGAGAAGCTGTTCTTACAGGTACGTTTTTGCTAAATAGAAGTCCTACAGCTGCTCTCCCGAAGAACCTCACCCCGGCGGAAAGATGGACGGATCGGAAGCCAAACCTGGAGAAGTTGAAAGTCTTCGGCTGTAAAGCATTCGCTTGGATCCCGAACCAGCTACGCAAGAAGCTAGATGCAAAGAGTCGTGAGCTGGTGATGATCGGATATGCCGAAAACGGATATCGCTTATGGGATAGAAATGCTAGGAAAGTCGTCATCGCGCGGGATGTGAAATTTGATGAAGCAAGTTACCCGTATGCATCGGACCACGGCGAATCAGAAGAAATTCCTTTGATGATCTTGACATCGTCCGATCAAGAGGAAGAAGGCGAAAACAATCCCGTCGCCGTCGAGGAGAACGAACATCCTGGTCCTGTCCTGGAGAATGACGCCGAAATGAATCTAACCGAAGCAGAAGATAGCGAATCCGATGACGAACTACCCACCGCGCTCCCTTCGCACCAAGAACGGGACAGAAATTCAGATGAATCGTCCACGAGGCGCAGCGAACGGGAGCGCAAGTTTCCGGGTAAGTTACTGGATTATTTAACTGGTTTTGAAGCAACTGCTGTTGGCTCTTCACCTTTCCCAGATGTACCGCAAAAATTCTCCGATATTCCGATGTACGATGATCGTGACCGTTGGATGAATGCTGTGAACGACGAGTTGAAATCGATGGAGTCCAACCACGTGTGGCAACTGGTTCCACGGCCCGAAGGTGTCAAGCCCTTGAAATCCAAATGGGTCTTCCGGTTGAAGGAGAACGAGCATGGTCAAGCGGTGCGGCACAAAGCAAGGCTAGTCGTGAAAGGTTTCCTGCAACGTCCTGGCGTCGATTACGAAGAAACGTTCGCTCCTGTGGCTCGTTTGGCAACAGTTCGTGTGGTACTGGCGGTGGCTGTACGGTACGGTTTCCACGTACATCAAATGGATGTGAAGACGGCCTTTCTCCATGGCAACCTGAAGGAAGAGCTATACATGGAGGTACCGGATGGAGTCAAATCAGCACCAGGGACCGTTTGCAAGCTATTGAAGTCAATTTACGGACTCAAGCAATCTCCACGATGCTGGAATGAAAAATTCAACGCGGTGTTGCTGAAACTCGGATTTTCAAGGTCGAGAAGAGATTATTGCCTGTATACTTCGACCAACAAGGATGATGAAGTCTACTTGGTGTTGTATGTGGATGATCTGCTCATCGTTGGAAGAAACATCCGAACCATTGAAAAACTGAAGCAACAACTATCTCGTGAGTTTGAAATGTCGGACTGCGGCGAGGCGAGATTCTTCCTGGGCATGAAGATGGACTACGACCGCAGAAGAGGGATTTTGAAGCTGTCTCAGGAGAACAACACTCAGAAGATTCTAAATAAATTTAAAATGACGGACTGCAACGCGACGAAAACGCCTATGGAAAAGGGACTGCAGTTGAGCCGATCCGGACATAGAACTCAAGAGCCTTACAGAGAGCTGCTAGGAAGCGTGATGTACCAGATGCTTTGTGTTCGACCTGACCTCTGCTTCCCGGTGAGCTACCTAGGCCGTTACCAGCAGGACCCGGTGGACCATCATTGGCAGGCCCTGAAGCGCGTTGTGAGGTACCTGAAAGGCACTACCAAGTTTGGATTGCTGTACAAGCGTAATGAGTCCTCGTCACCACTAATCGGATTTGTGGATGCAGATTGGGCGTCCGATCAAGAGGACCGAAAGTCTGTAACAGGCTTTGTCTTCAAGGTGTTTGGATCAACCGTATCGTGGGCAAGCAGAAAACAGGTGACTGTATCTACTTCGTCGAGTGAAGCGGAATACGTGGCCCTCAGCGCCGCTGTCAGTGAAGCGATTTGGTTGGGCGGACTCCTGGAAGATCTAAACTGTAACTCGAAGGGAGAACCAATCCCAATTTTTGAGGACAACCGTGGATGTATCGGACTTGCAAAGAACGTGGAATCAAAACGGATCAAGCATATTGACATCAAGCATCATTTCCTGAGAGACCACGTTGCGGCTGGGACCGTAAAGATCGAGCCAATTGGAACCACAGACCAAGAAGCTGATCTATTCACGAAGTCACTGGACAATGTACGATTCCAAGATTTGAGATCAAGACTTGGAGTAACCGATTGAGAGGGGGTGTTGAAAACCGAAGCAATCGTGCACCCCATGTAGCAACCCCGCTACGCCCCTGACAACCGTAACATGGAGTGAAGCGATACATAGCAACTAGGGTTGTTACAAAATTTTCTCATTCCTAATCGAACCACCAATTAGCTAAGACGTGTTCTTTAATAAACGTTATTGTTCCTGTTCAACCCGCCTTGTTCTTCGTCTCCAAACCTCTGCGACATCAACAATTCCCAGAATCAATGTCCCAGAATCTACGTTTTAACGCACGATTTGTATGCTTTGTCTTCAGATTCTTAGCCAAATGCATTCAACTTTCAACTACTGTTATGCTCGTATATTATGACTTATTTGACCGATACATAATATTTAAATATAAAACTGTGCAGCCCTAAGTATTCAACAAAAGCTGTTCTAATGCGCAACGTACCTACTCCGTACTCCGCCTAGTTAGACGAAGTTTTTAGAGGTTGTTCGGGCCCGTATGAAATTAATGCTCAATATTTACTTCTTCGTTTGCTGGTCAGCCAAGAAAGCTAAAGCCTGTATCCGCAATAATCGGGACACAGAAATACAGCTTTAACTCTGCAATTGATACATTAAAATTGCTCAAATTTTGTCTAATTACATCTTATGATGTGTTCATTTCACCTACAAAATTTCATGTGAATCGGTGCAGTACTTTTTGTTGTAGTAACGAAAGAGTAAAATGTGCACCATTTGATTTTGTACAGCCCCTAGTTTTGCTTGTCAGAGCTGTAACTTTTGAATTTGGCAAAGGTAATGGCTGAAATTTTGTACACAAACCTCTCAATTTACATTTGTTGCACAGGCAAAATTTCAAAAAAATCGATGCACTATCAACACTTTTATAGTCGAACATGTATTGGGACTGAACGTGATTTTAGCCTCTCAAACAGCAATTAGTCAGCACCCTTTATTGTTTCGATTGTACTATTGAAAGTACTATACCAATAATCATCAAATTTTGCAGGCATAATATACACATAATCAATTAGCTTATGTGAAACTTTCATGAAAATTGGCAGAGAAATTCAAAAGTTATGAATAGGCAAAAATCGCACATGAAAAACATGAAAAATTTTCACTAACACTCACCCCTATCAACACCAATAGCTTTCAAACCAATTGATCAAAATTGATGAAATTTTGCATGAAAGTGTCTCTATAAGTATCATAACTGCTAACGAAATTTCATAATTATCATCACAGAACTTTGAACTATAGCGTAAAAGAACCATCTAGTATGCGAATGAAAATTGATCATGATTGTACAAAAAGCTTAAAACCACGTCTGTTTGTTTTTCATCCACAGTTAAAAGTAATGCATCGATTTTTATGAAATTTGGTACAAATAATAAACATACACCAAAGAGTTCTCAGTCAACTATTTGGCCAATTTTACCGATTCATTACAGAGCTACAAGCGTACTTCTGTGTCCCGATTATTACGGATACAGGCTTTAATAGCCAGACGACCCCTAATTCATGGTGTTATGCGGTTTTATGTGTACTGTGCAGTGAAGAGAATTGTCAGACAAAATAGCGCATAAAACAAGCAACAAAGAAGACGCGGCGATTACTCTTTATCCCAACTGGTAAAAGATAATGACATGATCTCGAATTTTTATGTTGCAGACAAAACGGAAGCTGAATTTGTTGCGTACTTTTCAACTCGTGAATAATCAATTATTACTAATCCAAAATCGAACATTTTTGATGATACATCTTCAGCAGCATTGCAGTGTTTACCGGCTCGAAGTTACCGCTTGAAAATCACAATGCAAGGTTTAGAAATCGCTAAACTAGTGGTTCACGATCTTTGTCCTATTCTGTTCAAGCTGGGACAAACGTATGTCGCATTGGGTAGAATGGCGCAACAAATTCAGGTTGCGACATTGTCGTTATTGTTGCGCGATGGTTGAATTTTGATTCACTGGTACTGTGCCTAAGATTGAATGGTTAGAGTGGACGTTGTGTTTCTCCGAGACAATCAACACCCTTCTTTATTTCTCAAACTTGAGGCTGATTAAAGGCGAGATTATGAAGATATCATTGATTGGTATACATATAATTTCCCGTAACGTGGGTAGATCACCTTAGAATGGTGCGTTACGGTGTAAGATCTACCACATCGCATCAAATTTTAATCTTGCTATTTTACTGCCTAAGAGCACCTTTACCGGTGCGCGACTAAACTAAATTACATAGTGCTGTATCATAGCGCTATACCTTATCGGGGACTACTAACCGGGCTAGTAAAATAGCAGCGAGGCTTTCGGGAAACATCGAGCGCACAAATTTAGGCGCCCGATAGTTGCGCAGGAAACGATTGCTATTTCATATATGTCAAAAGTGTTGTGTTGTTTTTTATTTGTTTGTTTCGAACAAAACGCACCAGTGGTAAGCAACAAATTTTGTAAACACTTGCAGTTAGAGAAAATCTGCTGCGAATATCACAAGCGAAAATGTCCAGGAGTACCCCCTCAAGAAATTCCTCCGGGGAACCCTACAGCATTTTCTCCTTTGATTCCTCAATAAACTCCTGGAATTTCTTCTGGAATTTCTTCAGGCATCCCTCCGGAGATTAATATAGAAATCGGTCCGGGTATTTCTCTTGGGATTCCTCCAGGAATTCTTCCAGAGATTCCTGTAGCAATTGTTCCTGTGATTCATTAAGGAACTTCTCCGGGAATTTCTTCAGAAATTCCTTTTATAATATTTCTACGATTCTTCCTGTAATTTATTCTGTCATTCCTGCAAGAGTTCGTACAGGAATTCCTCCGGAATTTTCTCCAGCAATTCTTCCAGTTATTCCTACGGGGATTATTGCAGGAAATCCTCCAGGATTGCTCAAGAATTTATCCGGAGATTAATCAGGCAGTTCCTCTGGAAATTTCATATAAAATTTCTGTGGAGATTCCTCCTAGAATTCCTTTAAAGATTTCCCTAGAAATTCATCCGAAAATTCCTCAGGTGAATTCCCAAGGAATTCCCGGAGGAATTTCACTAAGGATTCCCTGGAGAAATGCCTGGAGCAATCCTCAGGGAATAGCCGGAAGGAATTCCTGGAAAAAATCCGGCGGAATTCCTAGAGGAATTCTTGGAGGAATCCTCGGTGAAATTCCCGGAGGAATTTCCGGAGGGATTCCCGGAGAAATTCCTGGAGGAATTCTCGGAGGAATCCTCGGAGGAATCCTCGGAGGAATCCTCGGAGGAATTCTCGGAGGAATTCTCGGAGAAATCCTCGAAGGAATTCTCGAAGAAATCCTCGAAGGAATTCTCGAAGGAATTCTCGGAGGAATTCCCGGAAGAATTCCCGGAGGAATCCCCGACGGAATACCTGGAATGATCCCCGGAGGAATTCCTTGAGGAATCATCTGAGAATTCCGGTAGAATTTCGTGAGGAATCCCCAAAGGAATTTCTGAATGAATCTCCGGAGGAACTCTTGGAGGAATCCCCGGAGGAATTTCCGGAGGAATCCCGAAAAGAAATTCCAGTAGAAATTTTAGGTAAAATCCCTGAAGGGATTCCTGGGGAATACGTATTGCCCGAGGATACTCAGTAAAAATTCATGCTAGAATTTCAGAGGGAATTCCTGGGGAATCCCAGAAGAAATTCTTCCATAATATGTTTACAAAATATTTCGTTTATACCGCAACAGCATTTGGCAACGACCGGTACGCAATCCGGTAACTAAATATAGTAGCGACCGGTGTGGAAATGAGTAACTATACTAAAATGACAACTCTGTGGGCAATCATTTTACTCGCCCAGATAGTAGCCCCCGGTAAACTTGCTCTAAAGTGATAGCATACCAGATTAAAATTTGATGTATTTTTGTAATGGTTATGTTTTTATTTAGAGTTTTGTTTTTAACTTCTAATAAACCTTTTTGTTTCAGGGGGATTCAGGTAATTTTATTGTATAATAATACCATGTTTTAAAAATAGTAACTGTAACGAACGTATCACTTATGCCTTATTCAGTATATATTACTTAATCCTTTATTCTCTTTTCAGTGAAGAATCTTGCCACCATTCCTGGCGCACTAATCAATATTTTTTAGCAAATCACCGTATACATCACCATAATAATACATGCGAACATGTTTAAATATCTATATCGTTATCTGGAAGCGTTTGGTACGGGAGGTCCACGCTTCCATCTTTCCCCTTGATTTTAAGGTGCAGAATGTTTCCAAATATTGACTATGTTGAAATCTTTCTATCCCTTGAAATATTCTCTGCGGTACATGCTGCGCAGTTGGCCTGGCCGTTAGACAAGAAAAATAATAGACTTGAAAAGTCTTCATTTTCCAGGATGCATTCAAGTAATGGCTGCGTTAGTGTGAGATTAGATTTGATTAGATATCATTGATTGGTATACATATAACAATTGGTATAGGCTCAGTGTACCAGTCATGGTTGAAAATCGAGTATAGCCAATTTGATGTACTAAAATTGGCTATACTCGATTTTCAACCTTTAACGATGAAAAACAACATGAAATATTGTGTGAATACAAGATCACACTCACAAAAAAGTATTGCAATCATTCAAACTTCACAATTTGCTTAACCTGTTATAAAAATAAATAGGGTAATTTTCCAAATTGTTGCACAGCTAAAAACTCGCCTATTGTTGCACACTCCATGTTATTCTTATGAGGTGTGCAATAATTGTCGAATTTTTATCAGTGCAACAATTGGAAAATTACCCTTATTTTCCTTATAATTTCGGCTTCCTTGCACCCTATTTCGCCATAGTGTACCAGTTATGGCTAATCCCATAAGGAATGCAGGCAAATAGTGCGAAGTGCAACCGAAATAAGAAAATGTGTCCATAACTGGTACAGGGTTCCTATCATTGACACACGCCTTAATAAATACTAAAAGTTGTTTTGACTGAGTTTGTTTATTTTTCCTGTAAAGTATAAAAACTACACAACCATTCGACATATTGGAAACATTCGTTGGTCTTCTTCTTATTTTTGTAGAATTAGTTTTCCTTATTCCTAATTGCGATAACTGGTACAGGCACCCTAGCTATTCTGTGTATTGTCGCCTTTGGCTTTTTACAATCGATGCTGTTGTTTTTGAAAGGAGTTAATTCTTACTCAGTTTGGGTAGTGGCTACGTTTGGGATAGCTCAGATCAATCTTCAGCATAAAAGAACAGCAACGATCAATCTTTGCAGACTTATCCAAAAAGATACACTGCCGCCACTCGCATAACAGTCCCATCTTTGCTGGGTTTCCTATTCATATGGGACTGTTTTGCGAGTGGGGGTAATACAGCTTAAGTTGTTTTAGTCCAAGAACCTAACTTTCGTAAGGGGATTTTTTTTTACCTAAGAAACCTTGTTGAGTTGAAGGTTGGTGTCGCCAATATGGCGTTTCTATTGTCCTTTTCATAGAAAGGTGAAATCGTAATGGCGTTCGATCTTTACGTCTTTGATTCTGACATCAAAGTGACTGAACTGTATAGTAAGTTGGAGTCACTCTTGATTCCATGTTTTCCTGAACACCTCGCTTTGTGTTCAGAATTTAGAAAGTTTTTATGGTGATGGCCTTCGGGTAATGCCGACGAACCTTTGTTTAAACTTGAGTCTAAAACCATCTCCAAAGTACACTGATAGGCAAAATAAAGTGCCCACCCCATCATTTTTTGAATTTCTCTCAGTTATTTGGTTGAAATTAAAGTAAACACACTGCAGTTTTTTTCTAAAACTTTTTTAATATTCTTTTTAAATTTTACTTACAGAACCATGATAAAAAAAGAGTTCGACTCAAAGAAAAAAAAATCAATTACATAGTATTATAAAAAAAAAAACAGTGACAAAAAAAATTCCTACTTCATTTTGGCTTCCGGGAAAATAAATTTAAGTAAAAGAAAATTCGTACCGTCTAATCGCGATGTTGTCTTGTCTACTGAAGTTGTTGGAGAAGATGATTCTCTTTCGACTGAACAAATGGGTTGAATCGAATGGCATGTTGTCAGATACACAGTTTGGTTTCCGCAGAGGCAAAGAAACGAACCACTGTCTTGCGTTGCTTTCTTCAGAAATTCAACTTGCCTTTGCGCTAAAGCAGCAAATAGGCTCAGTGTTTTTGAATATCAAGGGGGCTTTTGATTCAGTTTGTGTCGATGTTCTTTCCGATAAACTACACGAAAGTGGCCTTTTGCCAATTATCTACAATTTGCTGTTTGAGAAACAGGTAAGTTTTGCTCATGGCGACATTTTCTCGAATTAGCTACATGGGTTTTCCCAGGGTTAGTGTTTAAGCCCCCTTCTTTACAATTTTTATGTCAGAGACATAGATGATTGTCTCATGGAAAATTGCACGCTAAGACAGCTTGCGAATGACTGTGTTGTTTCTGTGACGGGATCAATAGCAGTCGATGTGCAAGGCCCACTACAGGATACTTTGGACAATTTGTCTACTTGGACTCTCAAGCTGGGTATCGAATTCTCTCCGGAGAAAACTGAGATGGTTGTCTTTTCTAGAAAGCACAAACCGGCTAAGTTTCCGCTCGTTCTGATGGGTAAGACAATCACTCATAGAATGTCTTCTGAATATCTCGACGTCTGGTTCGACTCCAAATGCACCTGGGGAAAGCACAATGTGTATCTGATACAGAAATGCCATTCTGTCGGTTTTAGAATACGGTAGTTTTTGTTTTCGATCCGCGGCGAAAACACACTTGCTGAAGCTTCAACGGGTTCAGTACCGTTGCCTTCGGATCGCGTTAGGTTGCATGAACTCGACTCACACAATGAGTTTAGAGGTACTTGGTGGTGTACAGCCTCTGACAGACCGCTTTGCGAAGTTGTCGTTGCGGTTCCTCATCCGATGCGAGGTTGTGAATCCATTGGTCATAGAAAATTTCGAAAAGCTGCTCGAACAGAACCCTCAAACTCGTTTTATGAGTGTACAACTGGTACATGACGCTGGAGGTAAGCCCATCTTCGGTTAACACCAATCGTGACAACTTCTCAGACTTCGACAGTTCCTCTGTGAATTTTGATCTGTCCATGGAATAGCAGAATTTTTTTGTTCTATGTGTATTCCGCAAATCTTTGCAAGTAAGTTCGAGCATATTAGCGTGGACAGACAGTTTTTCACAGATGATTCAAAATCAAATGATTCGACTGGTTTTGGTGTCTACAACGATTTTCATAGCGCCGCCTTCATGCTTCAAAAGCCCTGTTCGGTATACGTTGCTGAGCTAGCAGCTATATACTACACCTTAGAGTACGTTAGCACTCTTCCACCTGAGCACTACTTCATTTTTACCGACAGTCTTAGCTCTCTGGAGGCTATTCGGTCAATGAAACTGATGAAGCACTCAGCGTACTTCCTGAATGGAATACGCCAGGTCTTGAGTGCTTTGTCCAAACGCTCATACATCATCACCATAGCATGGGTCCCTTCACATTGCTAGATTCCAGGCAATGAGAAGGCGAACTCTCTGGCTAAAGTGAGTTCTAGCGAAGGCGATATTTACGAGCGTAAAATCGCCTTCGACGATTTTTTTGCATTGACCCGTCAGCAGACCTTGATCAGCTAGCAACACAAATGGAGAGATGAAGAGATATGTAGATGGTTGCACTCCATTATTCCACAGTTGTCGAAGTAGCCATGGTTCAATGAGTATCGTGAGGTCAGATCTGAGCTGCATAAAATAATTATCCAGGTCCGAGGAAAACAACAGAAACCCGAATCGCATATACCGTCAGTATATCAGTAGCCACTCATGACCACTATTGCACTATTGCAAAAATCAAGTTTTCACGTGTATATTCATTTTTTTTCTGCGCGCATGTTCTTGGACTACATGAATTAGATGAGAGCAAAGCCATTTTATGCAATATTTACCGAAAAACATAAATTTTAGAAACAAAACCAAGAAATTTTTTGAGCGGCTGTTGGGCCCAAAAAATATGTAGGTAATTTAATGTGTTGCAATAACCGCACACGCAAAAAAAAATACGTGAAAATCGTAAACTTTGTCGATTTTAGTACACAGTGTATTTAATCACTATTATACGCTCCCACTGAACAGAAAAAACTAATTGTAAAAACAAAGAGTTGCAAATATAACGCACTTTTCCGGAAAAGTCTATTTAAAAGGTGGCATAAATGTGTTCGTGTGCGGAATTAGGCCCGTTTAGGTCTCACACCTGTAATAAAATCATAGTTTAACGAAAAAATTCTACATTAGTCTTGATTTGTATCTGAGTGTACTTAGATTGAACTAACATAAAATGCAAAAACATTACAAATTGGCTTAGGGAACGTTCAAAAATTACGTCCAACGTTTGGGGGGGGGGGTCTAGAAAGTGTGACAGTACGTGTATTGGGAATAGGAAAATTGCGTGACAGAGGGGGGAGGGGGGTCTAGAAATCCCGAAAAACTATGGACGTAATATTTGAATCTTCCCTTAACAGTCATTCAACAGATGATGTTTTTCTGCGAAGCCAGCCTTAGATGAGCGGAATCTGGTACCCTGATGGTATCAGTTTTTGAAACGTGTTGATGTCAGAGTTTGATGTAGTACATTCCTTGTTTACGTTGTCCGCCATTTGGTTTTACTGTTCGCCCCTGTCTGTCGCTGTCTCCTTCCGTTTGTCCTCTTCTTGTCGTCGCCTACCGTATAAATCCCTTTTTTTTGGTTCCGTTACGGATCAGGACCTTTTGTCCCGTCAATGTTTCTTTTTTAGTATAATTTAGCAAATAATTTAGTTTAAATCCCCTAAATCCTTCCTACACAATTTTATCTTTTTGTAATTCCTAACCTCGAAACAGCCACGGGTACTTCGGTTTCCCAAACTAACATAGTATTTAAGGCAGTATAAGAAAAATGTTAAATGTAAAATTATGTGAAAAAATTAACAACTGATTTCGGCTCAGTTAAGCACATGTGGCGCCCGATAAACGAATAAGTAAAAAAACAGTTCAATTATGAAAAAAGCTGAAAATCCGCTACCCATCTTACGTTAGAACGAAATACATCGCGATATAGGGTGCGGGCACCGGTTTTGGCCAGTCTAAGGGAAATCATTTTTATAAAAATAACCAATAATCCTATGAAAACAACCAATGCGTCAAATGAAAGCTTCCAATCTATATTTTGAAGGAATAATGCAGAAATCAAGCCAATACTTGATTTTTGTATTAAAAGTGGCACTGGCCAAAATAGAAGCTCTGCCGCAGTTTTGGCCATATTCTTAAGTTTGGTTTCTATTTTGTCCAATCACGTGTATTTATTATGGGAGTGGCCAAATTAGTTGCACCCTGGCCAAAATAGATATATGGGAGCAGATTTTTTAAGGAAATATATTTTTTTCTTCTAGTTTTTAATCAAAATGTGTGGTTTTCAAGGAGTGTCAATTGAGTAGTTAGGCATTAACGTGTAGTGCATGACAGGAGAGAGTTTGTTTTGGAGAGGAGAGGAAACCGGATAACCGGAGGCGGAGCGTGTAGTCAGTGGTCTGGGACTCGGGTAAGTTTTGCCGCTGCGGATGTCCTCCCCGACTGGGACCCTACAATATGCACAATGTCCAATGCAGTTGCCTTTATCAAACTACCAACACTTCAATTCCACGCCAACTTGCGAACTTTCCGGATATTGTTAAGAAGTAATACAAAACAAATGCATGAGCAAAACAATCATACTCGTGAACAACTGAAGAGTAGCGCGTTACGAGTAAAATCACACTTAGCTGGATTTCGGGATCATAATGTTTCGATGTGTAGTTTTTTTTTACTTGCAAGATGCTTTATGATGAAACCTTTTTATGTGTTCCTGACCCTGAACATTTGTTCACATTTCGATTATTGATTTTAAGCTATTTATTTATATAGCGCATTTAGTTCACCACTTGACTTTCGCACGAGTTTTCAAGAGTACGAAAATGTAAATAAAAGTGCGCGATTGCAAGAAGTCAACTCGGTGTGTTCAGTAGTATGGGACAAACATCAAATTCTCGCTCCAGTTGACTTTTTCGATTCCATTTAGGTCCCATATGAACTGTACAAAATTTCAGTGCAATCGGTGAAACTATAATTTAGCGCAAGCGGTTCAAAGTTTTCATAGGATTTACTATGGGAAAAGTTACACTTTCAAACAAAAAATCCCAGAGGCCGCCCCTTGTCTCCTTAATTCAAAACGATCAATGCTTCTTGTAGAAAAATTATTTATGAAACTTTCCTTCGAAGACCGCAAAACAATTGGATGCATGTGAAAAAAGTTATTGATTTATTACCGATTAGTGATCCGACGAATGGCTTTTTGTTTTGTTTTATCAGCAGCACTGCTGCTGCCGTTGCTGCATGGGGTGGTGGGTGGCATCACCACCCCCAGAAACAGCAGCAGCCAAGGCAGCAGCTACAGTGCTGCTGATAAAACAAAAGAAAAAGCCGTTCGTCAGATCACTAATCGGTAATAAATCAATAACTTTTTTCACATGCATCCAATTGTTTTGCGGTCTTCGAAGGAAAGTTTCATAAATGATTTTTCTACAAGAAACGTTGATCGATTTGAATTAAGGAGACAAGGGGCAACCTCTGGGATTTTTTGTTTGAAAGTGTAACTTTTCCCATAGTAAATCCTATGAAAACTTTGAACCGCTTGCGCTAAATTATAGTTTCACCGATTGCGCTGAAATTTTGTACAGTTCATATGGGACCTAAATGGGATCTAAAAAGTCGACTGGAGCGAGGATTTATTTTTTCCATACAAGCGTGTCCCATACTAGTGTTCAGAGCACTCATTCAGCATAAATCAAAGAAATAGTGCGCCGAAAACATCAACTGGATTTGATGCAAACGCGCTCTTTTATTAACTTTTTTGCACGTATGAAGACTGAGTGCGCAGTCCAGTGGTTAACTAAATGCGCAATACTTAACCACGATTCCTTTTCTTCGGCTTTGATTGAGAACAAGTACAGTACTGCGGTAAAATAGAAAAAATCCAACGGGGTTGCGGTGGTTTCGACCGCCGCAGTCGTTCCGCAAACGTCAAAAGTGCTCGGTTCACGCTAAAAAGCTCTCTCACTTGGTTGCCATAAAATTAAAAAATAATGAAAATTGTTTCATTTATGGTTTATGTAATTGCAATTGCTGCCACAACATGTAACTTATTTCTAAACTATATTAGGTGTAGTTTTAGCACTTTAGTTTGCAGCTGTACGCCATTAAACATAATTTAGATTCTCAACTATTTATTTTTGTTTCAAGGTTGTGTGAATACTTTTTGAAGTGTGCAGCAGTTTGACGTTTGCGGAACAGGTCTTCTTTGTCTTCTTCACTCCGCCAGGTTGGAAGATTTCTCTGGATAAGCAATATCCACGGTGCTTCATTTACCGTTATTATCAAAAAAAATATACCATCAAAACCTGAAACGCCATTCTCTTCCTTCATCATTCCTACACCTCTGGACAATTTTTTTTAAAAAATCGTTAGACGAAATTTTGAGTTACGCCCTTTTAAAGGGCCTAACCCCTAAAAATCAGGGTTTCTATAGAAAAACATCATATTTCATAACAGAAGCATGTTTCCGCCATCAAAATTTGAAGCGTCATTCTCTTTCTTTATCATTTCTACACCTCTGGACAAATTTTGAAAATAATCGTTTGACGAATTTTTGAGTTACGCCCTTTTAAAGGGCCTAACCCCTAAAAAATGAGGGTTTCTATAGAAAAACATCATATTTCATAACAGAAGCATGCTTCTGCCAACAAAATTTGAAACGCCATTCTCTCTCTTTATCATTCCTACACCTCTGGATAAATTTTTAAAATAATCGTTAGACGAAATTTTGAGTTACGCCCTTTTAAAGGGCCTTACCCCTAAAAAATAGGGGTTTTTATAGAATACCATCATATTTCATAACAGAAGCATGCTTCTGCCATCAAAACCTGAAACTCTATGCTCCTTCTTTATCTTTCCTACACTTCTGAACAAATTTTAAAATAATCGTTAGACGAAATTCTGAGTTACGCCCTTTCAAAGGGCCAAACCCCTAAAAAATCAGGGTTTCTATAGAAAATCATCATATTTCGTAACAAAAGCATGCCTTGAAGTCCCAAATAATAAAACGTATTATTAATAATGCTACAATTTGATACTATGCGCTAATATTGGCTATTTGTATTGATGTTTGTATACAAATTGACCATTACGCTAATATAAGGGAAGTATTTTCAAACATGTAGGAAGCAATCATGTTTGTATCAATTGCCATTCATAGCGTGGGACGTAAGTTTTTTGTATTGCTTTTCTAAAGACAAAACAAGCGATGGCATGTGCCTATCTCATTCGTTAGATTTAATGGTGATTGCTGTTTTCAATTAATAAACATACAAAACTAAGGATTGAGATGATCAATTGTAATGATAGTTCTATATTTAACTGCTAAACTACGTTACCGAAGAATAAACGTGATTAAATGAAACTAAGTTTTATAATAATTCTACTATAAGTACTTGTGACCTTCAAATGGGCGTAACTGGAGAATTTGACCAACATTATTTTTGAAATTAAGTTTATGGGTGTGCATTAACTATATAAATGAAAAAGTAAATGAACTGTCGTTTATGTTTTTCATTATATATTGTTCTGGCTATAATAGTAAATGAAGCCAACAACGTCCGTATCCTACAGGTTAAAGAATACTTTCCGTATACTGGCGTTATGATTAATTTTTATACACAATGCATTCAATATTAGTGCATAGTATTGCAGCATTATTAATGATACTGTTTATTATTTTGGATTTTGAAGCATACTTATGTTATGAAATATGATGGTATTCTATAGAAACCCCTATTTTTTAGGGGTAAGGCCCTTTAAAAGGGCGTAACTTAAAATTTCGTCCAACGATTATTTTAAAAATTTATCTAGAGGTGAAGGAATGATAGAGAAAGAGAATGGCGTTTCAAATTTTGTTGGCAGAAGCATGCTTCTGTTATGAAATATGATGTTTTTCTATAGAAACCCTCATTTTTTGAGGGTTAGGCCCTTTAAAAGGGCGTAACTCAAAAATTCGTCAAACGATTATTTTCAAAATTTGTCCAGAGGTGTAGAAATGATAAAGAAAGAGAATGGCGCTTCAAATTTTGATGGCAGATACATGCTTCTGTTATGAAATATGATGTTTTTCTATAGAAACCCTGATTTTTTAGGGGTTAGGCCCTTTAAAAGGGCGTAACTCAAAATTTCGTCTAACGATTTTTTTTTTAAATTTGTCCAGAGGTGTAGGAATGATGAAGAAAGAGAATGGCGTTTCAGGTTTTGATGGTATATTTTTTTTTGATAATAACGGTAAATGAAGCACCGTGGTATCCTTTCTTATGGCCTACTTTCTTGCATGACTTGTACTGTAATTGCAATAATGCATTTCTCCACAACGCCAGCTTGTGCATTATATAGAAGGTTCGGGACATCTGACGGTTTCTGCTGCTGTTGTTGACCAGACGTCTTGGTTTTCGTAGGACTCCTGATGGCACTTGAGATTCAGAAGCTACTGGCAATCTTCAGCCACTGAGTGTAATGTCATCGGGATTGCCGGGTTGGTACTCTCGATCTTGGACAGCAAGCATGTTCGGACATCGGCATCTTTGCTTGAATTCAGGTGATTTCGGGGAGTTTGAACTCTTTACACTTCTCGTTCACGATTCCAGCGTAAAACCGTCTGATACCTAAACCAAAGATTAAATATAATTCAATTCGATAAGGTAGACAGAGTTCGATTGTTGTTTCGCTTATCAAACGTGATTTCATGGTCCTACTATTTTACCCACAACCTATCACATATCCTTCTTGTGATAACTACATGGAGGCTAGCTGGGTGCTTCTGTAACCGAGGAAACTAAGCAATGCTAGTCTAATTATAAACATTTCCTTATTGATGGATATTTGTCGACAAGTATGACTCTTTAAGCCCAACAATATAAAACCCACATGGCAGCTGGCAAACCCTTCACATATATTACACACGTCACTGTCACGTGCTAGTTCGTGCTGCCATAAGGGACAGCATCATCCGCTACGCCTGGTGTCCAAAACTTCTTTCGGTTCCTTTAACTTCGGAAACCCATTGGCTGCTGCCGTCATTATTTTCGTACTTTTTATTTTCATATTCTTTTCTCTTTATTTCCCCGACACAGAAAGAGAGAACCCCCGGACCCCGACACCGACGGATCGTCATCATCATCATCGTCTCCGTCACAGTCGTCGTCGCCGTCGTCGACCGTGTCTGGGAGACCACCACCGGAGGAGTAGCTGGCTGGCTGACTGGCTGGACACTTTCAAGATCTCACACACCAACACACAGCACACCAAGTGACTCGGTTTCTCTGTGTGCGCGGCGAATCGAACCCGTTGCTTTCATCTCGGAAGATTTGGACCCGCCGTCGGTCAACTTCCGAATATCAGAAAATAGCATTCCATGGGACAAAGTTGTGCCGCTCGGAAAGGTCGCGCTACCCGATACGGAAGATGAAGAAAACGAGGGGGGAGTAGCCAGTGGGGAAGATGTAATTGTTTTCGCTACGGTGTGAAGTGCTCTCTGTGTGGGAAGAATTTCGGAAGCAAAGAAGGGGGAATCGATCAGGGAAAGCAAGTGAGAAAAAGGTGTGAAATAAAATGAAACTAGTGTATCGAGATCGATTTTTCTTCGACGGCAACGATCAACTGCTGCTGCTAGGCTGTCGTAGTGAGAATGCTGCTGTTGCCCTCCAGGAACGTTGGTTGTCATCTGGTACGTCTACGGCAACAACTTCCTGTTCCTCCTGCTGCAGTTCCTGGCAGAGTCCCGAATTCTGCCACGAAGAAATTCGAGACTGTCAGCATTACTGCTGTCGCTGGAACAGCAACTCTCAACTTCAAGAGCAATCGGTTCTCGAGAGATCATCAAGCGTGTCGTCGATTATCCACGGTAATAGCCGCAACGTCGACAGGTCTCACCGCTGCCACCTGCAGCAGTAACGTCTTCCAGTGCCGCCCGTCCAGAGCCTACTATTGGCATCGTGTGGCTGGTAGAGACCCTCTCCGCAACACTGCCGATCCGAGAAGGCGTTCGAAGCGGTACAGCAGGTGTACCATAACCACCCACCCTTTCAGTGAAATACCTTCGGTCAGTAAGCTATAGCAACAAGGCAAAAACTGACCACCCAAAAGCAGTCGTATTGTAGGGAAAAAGGAAAAAAAGTGCATCGAAAAATTGTGTATAGTTCTTTTTTGAGAGTATATGTTCATTGAAAGAAAAGCAAAATAGTTTATTACCCCCTGAATACTGTGTGCATTGGAACGAGAGCAGAGACTCGTCGAACAGAAGAAAAAGAAGAAGAGGAAAACGACGGAGAAAGACTCCACCGTGAAAGCAGCGAAATATACAGGGAAGAAAGAAGAAACCCCCAAGTGAAAAAAAAGTTACAAGAAACAAAGTGTCAGAAGCAGCATAATATAAGCGCAAGAGACGTACGTACGTGAGAAAAAGATAGCCCTGGCGGACGAAGACGACGGCGACAACGAAGAAGAAGAACCCGAAGCAGAGAAACAACAACAACAACAAGTAGAAGACGACGCCGAGAATCATACCTCTCTTCATTCATAAGCAATGAATAGGAATATAGTAAAATTCTATGCAATACTATTCATCATGCTGTCATCAGTTGTGTTAATCACAGGTGGGTCTGCTCCTTTTGTAGTTACATTTTTTTCCAGCGGGTTGATTTCCATAGAAGGGTATAATTGTCATTTAAAAACAAACATTTGCGAACATAGTGCTGATGGTTCGTTCAGTCTCATACAGAAATAAATTCTGTTGGCCTGCGTAAACGCAGTGTTAGACGGGTGGAGTGAGCAAATTACCTTATTATTGCAGGGGTGTTCCAACTGCCACTCGCAACAATCGTGACTTTCGTGAATTTGTAGTGGTTTCACTGTCAAAGAAACGAATTTTTGGGGTCTGCATATCACTAACTTTTAGGTCTGCACAATCATTTGCAATTGAAGTGTTTTTCAATTCGTTCATCTGAGAAATATTGTGCTTTAAAATACGACTCATTGATTTTTATTCCTTGGTGATTTTAGTATGTGTTCTTTTCATTTGTAAAGAGGGTGTTGGCGTAACTTTGAGGTATCGAAACACAGTTTTGTAGTCGTCTAACTGGACAGCTTCAAAGCTGCAAATATATTAAAATTAAGATAATTTTGCTTACCGAATTCATATATATATGTATATTACATTTCTGTGTTTTCCTGCAACCCATCTACGAAATAATCCTGTTGCTACTACTGCAGTACACTAATTCTGTTGACGGCTACCTACTACGTAGACGCAACGGCCCACTGTACAGATATGACTGATCGAAATTCTCAAAAATACGTCGCACCTCTATCGACATTCTATCGCTTCAATGTATAATTACACACGGATGATTTGCTATCAATAGGGGAGATACATTCGTTGGTTCAATTGTTCTACTTTCGATTATCAACAGCAAATGCCATAGAATAGACGGTTGCTTCACTGTACTGAGAGAACGCCGCTTTACACAGTGGTTGCGGCAACATACCCCACCCCGTGAACAACTGTATCTTCTGAGGCATTGTTGTTTTAAGAACAAACATTGTCACACACTTCTTCAGCCACGAGCTCCTAACTTGTTCATATTTTACTCGAACTCTAATTGTTTCTGTAGGTCGTACGACATTATCTCCTGACAGATAGTGATTATATGTTAAACTACACAATAATGAAGCGCTTACTGATAATATACACTCCGATGGGAAATTCAAAAATGCGAACGCAGGCATCTCTTCCAAAATCGGTTTTGTGGAAATCTGCTGAGTTTCAAAAAACTCTACAGATACTGGTTTCAGTGATGACTCCTCCGAAGACTTGCATTCGACCTCCATACCGGAACAAACTGGGGTACTCCGAACCACTGTGTTGGTTAACAGAACTGATTCCGAAGGCGCTTTGTTGCTACTCGCTGCCGATCGTGATTCTGGTGTTTCTGGGCTATTGAAAACGCTCTCCCCACTCTTCCTGCATCTAATGTGTTCCAATTGATTCAGCAGTTCGTATTTTTTACGAAAGAATTCCTTCTCCGCTTCAATCACCTCCAGTCGAAAATGTTTTTCCAACTCCAACCATTTTAATTCGAGCTTAACCCGTGCAGACCATTTATCACTCTGAATATTATCCACTTCATCGGAGGCCATACTACGGCAGTTGATCACCAGACTTCAGTGAATCACTTTAAGCACATCTGAACCACTGTGCTCATATTTATGGATACTTTTTCGCTCGACTGGAGCAAGGGATGGCGCCCGGTTCTGACTGTGAACCGATTAACAGTACCTGCTCTTGACTGCAGAACAGACTACACTGTAAGAATCTTCAACGGCGGACTCCTGGGACTAATTACGTAGGCTACTTGCTGGGTTTAGATTTTTACCCTACTCCGGGAAAGAAATCTTTGAAGGTTGTTGGCGTAACTTTGAGGTATCGAAACACAGTTTTGTAGTCGTCTAACTGGACAGCTTCAAAGCTGCAAATATATTAAAATTAAGATAATTTTGCTTACCGAATTCATATATATACAGTCGGTGACAAAAGTTAGTAATCGAATGCTGTTTTTCCATACAAAATGCTCTAGTTTGGAACATTGTATCTCAGCGTACAGTGATCCAATTGAGCTGAATTTTTTACCACGATCTACAAATAACGTGAATTTTAGTTTGACGGGATTTCATTCCATTCCGACGGGGAGCAAAAAAGTTTCAGAGGGTGGTACAAAGAAAAAAGTAAGTAATCTAAGATATTTAAAAATTTGTTAGGTTACTTACTTTTTTCTTTGTACCACCCTCTGAAACTTTTTTGCTCCCCGTCGGAATGGAATGAAATCCCGTCAAACTAAAATTCACGTTATTTGTAGATCGTGGTAAAAAATTCAGCTCAATTGGATCACTGTACGCTTAGATATAAGGTTCCAAACTAGACCATTTTGTATGGAAAAACAGCATTCGATTACTAACTTTTGTCACCGACTGTATGTATATTACATTTCTGTGTTTTCCTGCAACCCATCTACGAAATAATCCTGTTGCTACTACTGCAGTACACTAATTCTGTTGACGGCTACCTACTACGTAGACGCAACGGCCCACTGTACAGATATGACTGATCGAAATTCTCAAAAATACCTCGCACCTCTATCGACATTCTATCGCTTCAATGTATAATTACACACGGATGATTTGCTATCAATAGGGGAGATACATTCGTTGGTTCAATTGTTCTACTTTCGATTATCAACAGCAAATGCCATAGAATAGACGGTTGCTTCACTGTACTGAGAGAACGCCGCTTTACACAGTGGTTGCGGCAACAGAGGGCAAATAAAAATATTCATCTGGACGTTTATCCTTCCCAGCAGTTTTTCTGTTTCCAGCTCTTAAATGTCCTTTTTAACTAGTATTATAGTGTTACTAAGCTAACGTATTGCAGATAAACGTTTTGCGGAACACTACAAATGCATCGTATTCCACGTTTGGTGACACATTACGGACAACTACTGGCAGAATTCTACAAATGCGCATTTTATTTTCCGTATAATGTCCCATATTTGGAAACTTAGATAAGAAAAATAAAATGGAACATCACAAATGCATAAAACACAAACATGCAACACATAACATTAATTGTGTCCAGTTATCTAAATAGATAATTATTCAATCTTGTAATCGTATTTATTCTAGCGAATTGCCTTTTTTTCGCAGCGTTGGTTGCTTACATAGCTGGAATTTGGTCTAGGAGTTTCTAATCCTAAGGGGGGCATCCTGATTCGGGCAACAACACAAGATTGTCTGTCGTTTGATGTCCATATTAGGGGACGGCTTGCGTATTTTGTACTGAATCGCTGCCCGAATGGCTTAACGCAGTGGCGTCTCGTAACCTCACTTTTTACCTGTTCAACGATGCAAAAACATGCAATTGCGGAGAATACAAGATTAGAATCAAATTGAAAATTAATCAAAATAGCTAATCTCGCCATGTTCCGTTATTTACAAGCTAAGTTGATTCGAAAATTCAAGAATTTACACTTGGAGAACAGGTAGATTTGAGGTTAGGGAATCGCCACTGGCTTAACGTACAAAATAATCTGACGAAATGTTCACAATAATTAACAAACGTAACAAACGTTCTCTACATTCAACAAAGTCTCAAAGTGAACTCTCCTCATAACAGCTTCCAAACCTTATTCCAAACTGTCACCGTTCCAAATTTTCTGACACTAATGTCCATTGTCTTCCGCAAAGCATCTAAATTGACTACCTTTTGTGAACATCGTAGCTTACATTGCGATATTTACCAGCAGGAATGGATCTCCATCACCTTGCCTGTCATAATCCCCGGGTAGATTCCCATATGACAGCAATCAAGGTGTCAAATAAAATGCTAATAGCTAAATTTGTTATCAAAACTTTGCTGAGTTTCAACACAACATAGCTAATTATAAGGGACAATGATAATTCACGGCAATTTACAAAATTTTGCGGACATCCATTGTGAAAATTTCAAAATTCGCTATTTTGTGATCGCATATTTGTTGCACCTGCAATAAGAGGAATCCCTGAAGGCCCTGAAATAATCTCTGAAGGAGCCTCTGAAGAAATGCCTGGAGGAATTCCTGAAAGGTTACTTGAAGTAATAATCAATTCATTCTTCAGAGGAGTCCCGAATTAGCGGAATAAATTCCTAAAGAATACCCAGGAAGAACCCATGAAGGAATCACTGAAGACATTTCTGAAGGAATCCCTGAAAGCATCCATAAGGAATTCCCAACAAAAGCCCTAAAGGAATCTAGAAATCAATGAAGGAATCCAGGGAAGAAAATCTTTAAAGGACCGGAAAAAAATCTGTGAAATAGTCCCTGACTTAATCCCAGGAGGTTTCTCTTAAGGAAACCTGAGCAAAATTATGAATAGATTCCGGAAAGAATCATGAAAAGAGAGAAATTCCTGAAAAAAAAATCAGGAAGAATGTCTGCAAGAATACGTGCAGATTCGTAATGGAAATATTCTTGACTTTCTTGGGAATATGCTTAGGATGTCTTCTTGCCTGCCACACGGTATACGAATGTAAAATGGTCATTGGCATAGAACTTACCTTACCGATCAGGCTAAGGCCTGGGTGGCCTTTGCTGAACATAGTAGCCATCTCCATTTCACTTGATCCATGGCTGTTTGTCTCCAGTTCCGCACTCTGTATAGGGTCCGCAGATCGTTCTGCACTTGGTCGACCCACCTAGCTCGCTGCGCACCACGTCTTCTTGTACCGGTCTTCCATCTGCACTTCGCCGTAGATGGTACGCAAAACCTTCCGTTCGAAAGCTCCAAGGGCGCGTTGGTCCTCTGCACGTAGGGTCCATGCTTCGTGCCCATAGAGGTCCTCCGGTCTAATCAGCGTTTTGTAGATAGTTGACTTCGTGTGACGGTGACCTTTGTTCGATCGTAGAGTTCTGCGGAGTCCAAAGTAAGCTCGATTTCCTGCCACAATGCGTCTCTAAATTTCTCTGCTGGTGTCGTTGTCGGCGGTCACCAGTGAGCCCAAGTACACAAATTCTTCAACCGCCTCGATTTCATCACCGTCGATAGAAATTCGGGGTGGCGGGCTCCCTGAAGGGTAATTCCTCCCTGGAGCCCTCTGCCATCGTGTACTTTGTCTTTGACACATTAATTCGATTCGCCAGGCTTCACTCTTTAGTCGGATGTACGTTTCCGCCATCGCAATAATATCAATATCATCAGCGAAACAAAGCAGCTGAACGGACTTCGCGAAAATCGTCCCACTCGTGTTTATCACCGCTCTCCTAATTACACCCTCTAAAGCAATGTTGAACAGCAAGCACGAAAGACCATCACCTTGCCGTAACCCTCTGCGAGATTCGAAGAGACTCGAGAGTGTCCCTGATACTCGAACTACGCACATCACTCGATCCATCGTCGCCTTGATCAACCGTGTCAGTTCATCCGGGAATCCGTATTCGTGCATAATCTGCCATAGCTGTTCTCGATCGATTGTATCATACGCCGATTTGAAATCGATGAACAAGTGATGTGTGGGCACGTTGTATTCGCGGCATTTCTGCAACACCTGGTGAACATCTGGTCCGTTGTAGCGCGTTCACCCATGAATTCAGCCTGATATTGCCCCACGAACTCTCTTGCAAACGGTGATAGACGGCGGCATAAAATTTGAGAGAGTACCTTGTAGGCAGCGCTCAGTAGTGTCATCGCGCGATAGTTCCCGCAATCCAACTTGTCGCCCTTTTTGTAGATGGGGCACACGATACCTTCCATCCACTCCTCCGTTAATACTTCCTCCTCCCAAATCTTGGTAATGACCCAGTGCAGTGCTCTCACCAGTGCTTCTCCGCCGTATTTTAGTAACACGCTTGGTACTTGTTTGCTCGTGAGAATATTTCCTGATTATCTCGGCACATTTCGGCTTGTGGCATAAAGCCTCTGCGCGAGCGTGTATTCTTCTGCGCAGCTTCTCGTAGAATTTTCGTGTGTCTTTAGCGCAGTTCACCTTCGCGATCTCGTACTTCCTGCTGGCGCTTCTTCATCCGGAAGACTGAGTTCTGCCTGTTCCGCACCTGTCTGTAACGTACCTCTTTCGCTCTCATACGGTGTTGCAGCATTCTCGATCATGCTGCATTCTTCTCGTTTTTTATCTGTTCACATTCGATAGAACTGTTCACATTGGCATAGAAAGTTCTCCGTTAATAACTAGAAGTGCTCATATCAGCCGAGAGGCAATATGAGCATTTCTAGTTATTAATTATTAGTCACAATGAAGATGTTATGGAAGAATCAACGTCTTATATAGAGCGAATTTCGTTCGTTTGCGTTTAGAGATTCGTTTTGCAAGATACGGGTCAAAGGCTAGGTACGAAATCCATAAAAGACCATATTCGCAGCTGGAATACGCCTTTTCACTTCACGGGAAACGTCATTGTCACATGTCACAATAAGTGTTCCAAGATAAACAAATTCTTCAAAAACACATCCTCATCAATCATTACCTCAGCAGTACCACTATTAAGTCTGCCTATGTCTCTACCCGCAATCATGTACTTCATCTTGATAGAGTTGATCGTCAAGCCTATCCAAGTCTCCCTCTTCAGAGGAGCATAAACTTCCTCCTTACGATCGATGCCGATGAGACCACTATCGTCCGCAAAGCTGAGGAACATGGCGAGCGTGTGTATGTAGTGCCATTCCTTTGCACGCCAGACCTTCTAATCGCTTCTTCAAGTGCAAAGTTCAACAGTAAATTTGAAAGAGCATCACGCTGCTTCGATCTATCTAAGGTCACAAACGAGGTAGACACTTTTTGTTCCATCCAGCGTTGTGCGTGTCAGTCTAATTAGTTAGTCGGAAAACCATGTTCTGACAGTATCTGCCAAAGCTCATCCCTTTGCACTGAATCGTACGCTGCTTTAAATCAATGAACAGATGGTTAGTCTGCAAGATATACTCCCGAAATTACTTTACGATCATCCGCAGGTTAATCATTTGTTGTTGATCGGTCCTCGCGAAAACCACCCTATTCAACGAAAGATTCCTCAAGAAGTGCCAGCATAGTTATAAATACACTTAAAATAAATACATATGATGGACATTTATGTCACTTCGGCACGAAATCGTAAACAACGTTATTTTTAGTACTATCTAAAAATTCTCAGCTTCAGTGAAATCACGAATTTTTATTGCTTTTACTAATTATCGGTCAATATTACTAGATGTTTCATCATAAGCCAGCAATTCATTTTACTAATTGCTTTCTTAAAATGATTGTTATAAGATGGTTCGAGAAATGTCCAATCTCGCATTAGATGGATTAGTTCAGATTTTTGTCCACAATCGGTTGTCCCCTCAGTATCTACTACTAGTGTGGCAGAACATATCTATTATGTGTTTTATTTATTGATACCGATTTGAGCTTTGGCTTGCTTTCAGCTTCGTCGTAGTCTTCCGTCGCGTCGTCCGTCGCTTATCAATGATCAACGATGATCACTCACTGCCTTCTAGTTCAAAGGTGTGAACCAACGTGAACGAACGCACAGTAATAATAACACTAGTTTACAGCATTTTTGAACTCGGTAAGCTGATGATCATTTTTGGTGTAGAATCATGCCCTGAGTTCGAAAACGCGAAGGAAGAAAATTACAGTAGAGCGGAAATTTTTTCGACTTTCCATACAAGGTTGATGATTTGAAATCGATTTTTGTTCTATTTTTAAGCAAAGTCGCTCACTTCAAACATCTCATTATCCGTAATCAATGCGCCGATTGAGCTGATTTTTTTACTGTAACTCGCCTACATATTATATGTCAAATAAACGTCGAGAAAGAATTTTTAAGTTGATTTTTTCTTATTGAAAAAAAAACATTTCTTCAAAAAAATTTGGGAATTTTGCTAAAATTTAAGAAGATCGTCCCTAAAACTCGCCAATATCTTGAATTTCATCAATCTGACGCAAAACCTGTATTCAGATGATAGAATGGTATTGTTTTCAGCTTTTAATTTATGGAAAAAGATTTAAAATTGGTTGAACGAAACGCAATATTTTCGAATTTTAGTAAATTACATATTTTGAAAAGTTACAAAACTCGATATTGAGCTAAAACTCAAAAACTGTTCTACTTTAAATTTTTTGAAGGTCGGTTTCGAAATCAGCACTAAATTGTGCTTCAAAAATTTTGGTCGTTGACAGAAGTTCACGACTTTCGTTTTATTTTGTAAACTTGTGTAATGGACAGGTAGACCAGTCAGTGCCTGCTTGCGCGCGTTGCGCACTTATCGGGTGCAGCATCTGTTCGCACGACCTCACGCGTTGTGCTTCCCCATTTGTTGACAACTTGATTGACGATTAACTTATTAACTGGTCGATGTGAAGTTTGTTTAGAGGTGATGGCATCCGACTAGTTTATTGTTTGGTGCAGAACCTAGGTAAAAAAAATCGTTTATTGTTATTTTTAATCCAACTCTACGTTTTCACTAGAACATGGCCTGTACGTTCAACTTAGTGTTCCAGAGTTATTCACGATGAGCTTCGAAGATACTCTCTATGCCCAGGGATCCGTTCTATGATTCTGAACAGATCAAAAACCTTGGCCTCCTTAGCATGGCCATTAGCCTGCTGGTACACGGTTTATATGTGTTGTGGACAACCCGATTGCGGTGTACCGCGCCGCTGAGCTCGCACAAGACAGAGCACTACTGTCGTGCGCGATGCAATAGAAGCGCATCAATGAATTTTAACTTGGTTGTCGTTTGTGCTCTGTGTCTGTGTATTGTTGTCCATAGTAGTTTAGTTTTTGTTTACGTCTCGCGATAAATATGTTGTACCCGTTTTAACGTGTCGCGAAATAAAGTAGTTTTAACCAGTTAATCGTGCGCGTTTTATTCCCCAATGTAGGGACACCGGATCACGAACACCGTCCGGTTACCGCGGTACAAAAGTGGCGACGAGAATTCGCGAGTGAGTGTTTTCCCCGCAGTGCAAAAATTCGATAGCACAATTTCATCACCGCCGCGAAAGAAACGCAAACGGAGTGCGATGGCTGACGACGAACGTGAACAGAGTGGAAGAAATGGTGTCGACCCCCCGGGAGTGAATAATCATCGGCAGTTAATTAATCAGCCGACCAACCCGGCGCCGGCGACGGTCCACCATCAGCAGCAGCAGCAGCATCCAATCTACGTCCCCGTCGTGTCAACTCACCAGCAGCAGCCGTTCATTCCTGTTTCCACCGCCCAGCATCAACAGTACGTACCCTTCCCACCCCACCAACCGCAACCGCAAGCCCCCCACACCGGTAATGAAGCTCTGCTCATTCAAATCGTGCAAATGATGCAGCAGCAGTTGTCGCAGCATAACGAGTTGATGGCCCAGCTCGTCCAGCGGCAAAATCATACCGACGACCAGCAGCAACAGCTCCTTCGTGGCATGACGTCACCTATCAACGTGCAGGTACCACCCAACCCGGAACAAATCCTTGATTCCCTGGCAAGTAATATTAAGGAATTCCGGTACGAGGCCGAAAGTAACGTCACTTTCGCGGCGTGGTACTCCAGGTATGACGACCTCTTCGAGAAGGATGCTGCTAGGCTCGACGACGAAGCGAAAGTACGCCTATTAATGCGGAAATTGGGCTTAGCGGAGCACGAAAGGTATGTGAGTTACATTTTACCAAAATTGCCGAAGGAATTCACCTTCGAGCAAACAGTGACCAAACTGAAGTGCCTTTTCGGTGCGAAAGAATCGGTAATCAGTCGACGATACCGATGTCTACAGATAGCGAGAAATCCCACAGAGGATCATGTGGCTTTCGCATGCAGGGTCAACAAAGCTTGCGTTGAATTCGAGCTAGGCAAGCTCAGCGAGGAGCAATTCAAGTGCTTGGTCTACGTGTGCGGCCTGAAGTCGGAGAATGACGTCGAAATTCGAACGCGCCTCCTCACCAAGATTGAGGACAACAACGACGTCACACTAGAGCAACTCTCCGAGGAGTGTCAGCGGCTTTTCAACTTGAAGCATGACAGCGCGATGATCGAATCGGCGACTCCTTACGGCCAAGTCCAAGCAGTGCGCAAGTTTGGTGGGAAGCGGTTCAACAAGCGTGACCGAGAAGTGAAGCGTCCTTCCAGTGACACCGGGAAGAAGCCAAATACTCCGTGCTGGCTTTGTGGTGCGCTCCATTACGTCCGGGACTGCAGTTATAGGAATCACAAGTGCTCCGATTGTGGCCAATTCGGGCATCGTGAGGGATACTGCGAGAGTGCCAAGCCCCGGAAACCAGGACACAGACGCTTCAGGAAACCCGACGTGTCGAGCAAGGTGGTAGTCGTCGACGTGTGCAGCGTCCAGCAGCGCCGCCGTTTCGTCTCCGTTGGCCTTTCAGGAACGGACATTCGGCTGCAACTAGACACCGCCTCCGACATCACCGTCATCAACCGAGAAACATGGCGGAAACTCGGCAGCCCGGCTTTAACGCCGGCCACAGTGAACGCGAGGACAGCCTCCGGCAACATCCTATCGCTCGATGGAGAATTCGAGTGCGACGTCACCATCGGAGAAAGCACGCGGCGCGCAGTGATCCGCGTCACCGGGAAACAAATTCTTCTGCTCGGTTCCGATCTGGTGGACAGTTTCAACCTCTGGTCCGTTCCCATGGACACCTTCTGTTGCCACGTGTCAGGCTCTCCCACGTCTACCGCTGCACTCAAGTCGACCTTTCCCAAGGTTTTCAGCGACCAGCTCGGCTTGTGCAGTAAAACCAAAGTGAAGTTGGAGCTGAAAGAAAGCGTCCGACCCGTCTTCTGCCCGAAGCGTCCGGTGGCGTACGCAATGTACGATGCCGTCGACCAGGAGCTCGACCGACTGGAGAAACTCGACATCATCACTCCGGTCGACTATTCCGAGTGGGCAGCTCCCATCGTCGTAGTCCGCAAAGCCAACGGGTCGATCCGAATTTGCGGAGACTACTCCACGGGTTTGAACGCCGCTCTTCAACCAAACCAATACCCGCTTCCACTTCCGGACGATATCTTCGCCAAGCTTTCCGGCTGCACGGTCTTCAGCCAAATCGATTTGTCCGACGCTTTCTTGCAAGTGGAAGTCGATGAACAGCACCGCAAGTTGCTCACAATCAACACGCACCGTGGCCTCTACTCCTACAACCGCCTCCCGCCGGGTGTGAAAGTTGCACCTGGTGCCTTCCAGCAGCTCATCGACACCATGCTAGCCGGCCTGGAGTGTACTTCCGGCTATCTCGATGACGTCATCATCGGCGGTAAGACAGAGGAAGAGCACGATCGCAACCTGCGGGCCGCCTTGAAGCGAATCCAAGAGTTCGGCTTCACCATTCGTGAGGACAAGTGCACGTTTCGGAAGCAGCAAGTGCAGTACGTCGGGCATGTCGTGGACAGTCGCGGGCTCCGTCCGGATCCAGCTAAAATCGAGGCGATCACCAAGCTTCCGCCTCCCACCGACGTTTCCGGAGTACGGTCCTTCCTGGGGGCAATCAACTATTACGGCAAGTTCGTCCCCAACATGCGCAAGCTACGATACCCGCTCGACAATCTCCTCAAGGCAGACGCGAAGTTCAAGTGGACTCCGGAGTGCCAGCAAGCGTTCGAGCAGTTCAAGCGAATCCTCTCCTCGGATCTTCTCCTCACGCACTACGATCCGAAGCGGGAGATCATCGTTTCCGCCGACGCTTCTTCCGTTGGACTAGGGGCAACGATCAGCCACAAGTTCCCCGACGGCACCGTCAAGGTCGTCCAACACGCATCCCGAGCACTCACGAAAGCAGAGCAAGGCTACAGTCAGCCCGACCGTGAAGGTTTGGCCATCGTCTTCGCCGTTACGAAGTTCCATAAAATGCTCTTCGGCCGGCATTTCCGGCTTCAAACCGACCATCAGCCTCTGCTCCGAATCTTCGGGTCCAAGAAAGGTATACCAGTCTACACTGCCAACCGCCTTCAACGCTTCGCCCTCCATCTGCTGCTGTACGACTTCGACATCGAATACGTGCCCACCCACAAGTTCGGCAACGCGGACCTGCTTTCCCGGTTGATCAACCAGCACGTGAAGCCCGACGAGGACTACGTTATCGCTAGCGTCAACCTAGATGAAGATCTCAGGTCAGTTCTTTCTAGTTCCCGTAAAATGTTGCCTCTCCATTTCAGAGCCGTCGCGCAAAGCACCCAAGCAGACCCACTGCTCCGCCAAGTCTACCACTACGTCCAAAATGGTTGGCCCCAGTCAAAACTAGCCGGGCCCGATCTCCAACGGTTCCAATCCAGGCAGGAATCGCTCTCCGTGGTAGATGGGTGTCTTTTG